>NW_023269675.1:335165-380344 GCF_004353265.1 Vitis riparia | reverse complement strand
TGTTTTTATTAGGGTTTTTTCACACATATTTTCTATTGAGATTTTGGTTGAGATTTTTTGTGGTGGGATTTTACATTGTGGCTAAATGGTTGTGCTAGTGTAGATTTTTGTTGTATGAATTATAACTTAATCATAGTAAACACATTTGTGCACACATTCAACACTACTTACAAATATGGAATTTGAATAACTATATAAGGCAATTGCATTAATTGCATTGATGGAACAAGGGTTGCACTATTAGGATAAAGTCCTTGAAAGCATGACATGATGTAATAGATTTGGAATACATTATTCATTTAATGATATTCCAAGTTTACTTTTATCTATCTTTATTTCATGCATTATACTTTACGAGTATTATGGCCTAGCATTTCTTGTATTATACATGACTTGGGTGCATTAGGAGTTACACGGAAGTTCCTTGTAAGTAGATGATTTGTTCACAACTTGTTAATAGACTTAGGTGATCCATTTGAGGTTGTAGTGCACCATCTCCTAATTGGAGGGATGATTGGTCTTAGCCATTGGGATAGGGTTCCCATGTTGAGTGCATTAGTGTGTATGGTTACCCATTGGATAGGACGTACGATGAGTCATGATATAAGGCTATTAGGTAGTCATAACTTCACCAAGTTGCTATACTGTATAGTCTCTCAATCTTGAGAGAATATGCAGTTTGTGTAGAAGTTAACAATGATTTTGACCTATAGGTGAGATCATAAGCTGATCATATATTCCATATGGATTGGACCACTATTGATGGAAGTCGGTAACAATAGGTATTCTCAATAGAGGTACCATGATATCTCATAGACTTTGAGATGGTGTGTCTTATTGGGTGATCTTAAGGACGTGTGATCATGAAATTTGTGGGTTCGTAGTAATTCGTTTATTGGAATTTGACATATGCTCTTAATGAGTTGGAATATCTCATTTGATCGGATAATAAAAGGATTTGTAACTCAAGGATTGCAGAGGTAGTCTTTAAAGGTTGTACCTTTCATCTTGTTAGACTATGGGCAACTAGTTCATGGGGAGACTATATACAGTGGATAGTAGGTCATGAACCCAAGCACTTGGTGTCTTGTTGAAATATATATAGGATATTAGAATTCAGTTGATTTTCTATAGTGGAATTTTGAATCAACTTCAAAATTGGATTATGAGGGAGCCAATACTCTTATAAGTCTTAGTAGTCCTTGCTCTGAGCTTTTATTCCTTAATGGCATGGTTTATGAGGGTTTGACAGATTTTTAGTTCATTTTTGTATTAAGGGCGTTTTGATAATTATGTAAGGTTGCATAAGGATAAGTGAGTGGTATCTCTAGACTGGGCTAATTTATTAATTGGGGCCTTGTGTGGTTAATTAATAAATTAGAAGCTTTTTGGGTTAGATTAAGTAACCCAAGCCCATAGTGGGATCAAGTGACTTGAGCCCAATAAGAAGCCTATAAATACCCATTTCGGGGTTAGGGTTTCTATGTCATGTCATTCTCTTCCTACAATCTAGAGAGAAAACCCTAGCCTCCAACCATAAGATCTCCACCATCTTAGTGTCTAGACTTAAGGAGGATTTATCGAGTGGAAGATCATGGTGTTTACGAAATCCTTTACGACTTTGGAGTAATCTACATCAACTATAATTGATTTAGGAACATCTAGATCGAATGTATGTGGCTTTATTCTCTAGATCTATGTTTTTCGTGGTATCAATACTGTTTTTGAATACTTGATTTTCCGTTGTAATAGATTTAGAGAGACTATGATAGATTTTCATGCACCCTACAAGATCTAGGGAATGGGAATGGAGTAATTTAGAGTTCCCAACAATTGGTATCAAAGCCCTAGGTTAGGTTGTTTGTTAGATCCATTCTAGAGTGTTCTAACTCTGTTTTGCAGGGTATATTTATTCATCCCATGGCTCAGAGGGATGATTGAATGTCAATACACAATGGTTATAATTGTGATTGATTTATCATGTTTAGATTTGTTAATGATTATTTGTTTAAATGTTCTTTTCTAGTTTTAGTCGTAGGCTCTGTTGTTAGGAGCATAGGATTTTTTCATTGGTTGTAAAAATCCGGTTTTTATTTTCAACATTGATGTAAACTTCGTTTTGAGGAGTATAAGAGCTTTTTTTTTTTTTTGTAACACTTTGTTGTAGAATCATATGATTTAGCATAAGAGTCTTCTTAGGAAAAGCTTGAGCTACTTTTGTTAAGGATTTTATGAAATTATTGAGGGGTTTTTGCTGCTGCTAGCATGGCTTGGAGCTGCTGTTTCTTAAGAAGAAACTATGACATATCATCAAAGGCTGAAGCTTGTGTAGGATGCTTAAGAAAATATAACTTTACTGCTTGCAATGAGGCATCATTTTTCAGAGCATCCCACCATTTAGTCTTAAAAGTCCTTCCAAGGGCTGGAAAGACTGTTAATTCATCTACAATAATGATATAGTCCCACTAGACTATCCAAGCAAGGCCAAAATTCACTGAAAAAGAATAATAAAGGGGGAAAAACTGGAAGTTATCTGGGGATAACAAAAGAACTTTTGAATAGCTTAAAGACATCCAAGATGGGTTTTGGAAGAATCTTAATAGTCGAACCAAAATAGGTCCACCAATTGTGGAACCAAGATGGGAAAGAAGGAAGCTGATTCTTAGATGGGAAATAGAACATCCATGAATGATGGAAGTCCTTATTATGGATCAGAAAAGTATTGAACCATGCTCTATGGTAATCCCAATAATTGAAAAATCTTGGTTTGAAGGCTTAGAGAATTCTCTTGAAAAATTGAGATTCCCACCCCACTACTTAATTGTAAGAATTTTAAAAATATGGCAAGTGGAAAATGCCAAATCCAAGTTACTGTATTTATCAGCATTGTGCTTGATTTTAATAGAGCCAGTTTCAACAAGGATTGCTTCATAAAATTCTCTTATTTTTAAAAGATCACTAGAGGGATAATGAAAATTTTCATGAAAAGCTTTTGCAACTATCTCTCTGGGGTTTTCAAAGAAAAATTCTCTTTCAATAACCAAAATGGGTTGATTAAGATCTTTTTGCCAATATCTTGATTTTGCAGAAAGAGGTGTGGGGTTGGTAGCCACCACAATTTGCTTGTTTGAAATAGACGAGCTTGATGCTAATTCATTTTGAGATGGATTAGCTTTAGTCACTTGCTTAAAGGTTTAAGACCCTGTAATAGTTGGGAATGGAGTAGCCTTGACTGGTTTAGAAAGATCCAAAGGATCATAGTACAAGGACAACATCTTATTAGGCATATGGTTAGAATAATGAAGCCTTGCTTCTTCTTTTAGTTCAACTTGTTGACTCCAAAGCATTTTATGGGGAGAAGGAGCTTGACTGGATTGGGATTCTGGTGGTTTAGGAGTTTGGGTTTTCTTTTTAGGGGCCATGGTCTTGTGAACCCTGAAAAATTCACGAGTTAAGTAATTAGGGATTAGGTTTTCTCCTTTAATATACTCAATTTGAAAATCAAAATTGCTTAAAATAGCTTGCCATCTAGAAAAAATATGCTTAGAAGCTATATTCTTAACATCTTTTTGTAAAATTGGTTTTGCAGATCTGTAATCAACTCTTAGTAAAAACTCTTGGCTTAGAAGATCATCTTGAAATTTTGAAATGCATAAAACAATGCTTAAAATTTCTTTTTTAATGGTGTTATGAATGAGTTGGGTAATATTCCAAGTTCCTGAGGTATACTAAACTAACTTCTCTTGGTTACCATCTCTTTGCTTAAGAATCCCACCATAACCTATATCTGAGGCATCGGTCTCAACAATCTTAAAGGCTTCTAGATTGGCTAAGGCTAAACGTGGTAGGGTCTTGACTCTGGATTTGACTATTTTGACAATAAAGTATATCAAAACATCAACAATGAAGACAATGATGAAATCGGAAAACTGGTTAAAGATTTCATTCATTATGTTTTGAAATTATGAAGGTGCATTCTTAAGACCAAAGGGCATTACGTTCCATTCATAATGTCCAAAGGGTACCACAAAGGCGGTCTTATATCTATCTTTTTCTGTAATCTAGATCTGCTAAAATCCTGATTTCATATCAAACTTAGAGAAAACTTTAGACTTAACTAACCTTTGAAGGAGGTCTTTCTTATTTGGAATAGGATACCTAATCCATCTTAATGCATCATTAAGAGGCTTGTAGTTGATGACTAGTCTAGGTGTTCCTCTTTCTAATTCAGCTTGTTTCTGAACATAGGAGGTTGAACAAATCCAAGGGGACTTAGACTTCCTTATCAACTTCTTGTCAAGAAGATCCTGGATCTCCTTTTCACAATAGCTTAACAATTCCTTATTCATCTAGATAGGTCTTGCTTTAGTGGGAATATTCTTCTCACTAAAGTCTGGCTCTTAAGGTAACTCCAACTCATGCTGTTTCATGTGCCAAAACACATTAGGAATGTTAGAGCAAACTTCTCCAACGATCTTATCCTTAAATTTTTCTATCGCATCTTGAGTATTCTTAACTTTCAACTGCTCTTCGATCCTTACAAGATTAATCTCCTAATTTAAGAGATTAACTTGGCCTTTCCTTAACTGCAATCACCTCATCCTTTAGGGTGTTTATACTCCTCTCATCAGGTGGGTTGGAAACTAAGAGCGTTGTTCTTATACCTTGTTCATCAACCTGAATAGGATAAATAGAGTTCAAAAAGGGAACTCTAAGGAGGGCTTTTTCCTTTAGGTCTTTGACTAGGATGAAGGTTTGCTTAATGCAAATGCCCTAGTTACATATGTGAACATTTGACAACTTATACTTAAGGGCAAGTCTTTTACCATTGGCTCCTAAAAGAATTTGTCTGGTTTTTTCATAAAGCTAGGTAGGTACAAGACCTTCTTGTAGGCAATTCAAAGCTGCTCCTGAATCAATCAAAGCAACAATATTAAGGACAAATTTATCCTTGATTATTATAGTAAGGGAGACTTCCCACCTCTGGAAAATAACCCTATTGATAGTATTAAAGTATGCATTTGCCTCTTCATGATTCTGGAACTTCTTCAAGGTTTTCTGGTTATATTCAAGATTTCCTTGACTAACAACAATCCTATTGATTTGTTCTTGGGGGTTTGTAAAACCTAAGCTTGTGAATTGTCTTAAATCCTTAATTTCCTTCCTATACTGTCTTACTTCTTCTTGAAGATCCTTAATGGTTAAGTCTTTGGGAGACTTCTAGTTAAATCTTGTTAAGATTTCATTTAGATTATAAGGGCTTACTATCTTCTTAACTTCTTGCTTACCGATAGATTTCTTAAAGACTTCATAAAGTTCTTGCTTAACTTTTTCATCATCAAATTTTCTTAAAACATCTAGAACAAGTTCTTGATCTTGGCTTATGACATTTATAGTCTTAGGTTGGCAATCACAATTTCCCTTAATGCAATTATCTTGATCACTAGAAGTTTGGCTTGAAATTTCCTCACTACTATCTAGTTGATTAATATCATCTTCATTATCTGAATCAGTTCTTGATTCAGACTCTGAGGAGTTTAACATTACTTCATAAAGCATGTCTTTTAAGTCTTCTAAAACATTCAAGTTATTAATTTTCTGTCTAACCTTACAATCTTTCTTATAGTGGCCTACCTTACCACACTTAAAATAAACTGGCTTCGATTGTGAAGGGGTTTCTAGCTTTTTCTGGGCTTCCTTGTTCATCCTTCTTTAGATGTGCCTTGATTTCTTAGTTTCATTCATCCTGTTTCCATGAGTACCTCTCTTGCCGTGATAAAACTTTTCCTTACTAGGCTTTCTGCTTACTTGTTTCTTACGCTGCTTAGAGGGAGGCTTAGTTTCTTTCTGGTTAAATCCAAATTGGCTATAGAATGAACCAAACTCATTCTTGTAGATCCTTTGTTCATTTTTCATTTGTTGCTTAATCTTAAAGTCATTGCATAGTTTAATACCTTCTACTGTGACAATGCTTATGATTTCTCCATAAGTAAGCTTATCATAAAGGATTTGACCATTAAACTGTTCCCTTATCTTAATCCTAATTCTCTAAAAAAAAAAGTCTAGGTAGTCCTGAAATGAATTTTTCTTTCCAAAAAGACTTATTACAGTCTGATCTTAGCATGAATTTGGTTAGGAAAACCTCTCTATACTATATAAATTCATGAAGCTTAGGGCACTTAAGGTTGGTTAAGAGATCTACAATCTTGTCCTTAATTTTTGTAAGATCTCCAATGAAGTGCTTTGATATTGAATAGATTAGAGTGGCCACTACATCCTCTATATCTTGTCCTTCTTCATCCTTAACCACTTCATTTTCTTCATTAATCCTATAGGCTTTTAGGATACCATTCCTATCATCAAATGTGAGATAGTTATCCCACCATCCATTTAGCTAACCTGTAAACCCAACAACAATTGTTTGAGCTACAGCATGATCTGACAGTCTATTGTTTAACTTATAGGCTATACTAACCATGGTCATTTCTTGAAGCTTAGTATGTTATACTCTGTCATACCATCTATGTTCCATTCATAGATAGTACCACTAGTGTAGGAAGCTTTAGTATACTTGTTTCTTTCCTCATATTGCATATCAGGAAAGGTTGGTCTAAGATAGTAATTCCTAGTCTTAGGTGCTTCTTGGTTATGGATAATCCTAAAAAAAATGTTTGATTAGGAGGTTCCTTAAAGATCTTGATTAGTTCACCAGCCTCTACTTTAGAACTAATATCTTCCTTAACCACATTGATTCTCCTATGAGAAGGCTGAGGTGTCTTTGGGACAATTAAGATATCCTTAACCTTTTGGCTAATCCTATCAATCAAAGCTTGATCAATATGGGGATTCTCTTGGAATTTCTTGGAGAATGCAAAAGGCTTAAATAAAGGCTTATTATTTTTCTTAACAAACGAAGTCTTAATGTGATCTTGGGTTTCAATGATCTCCTCAACCCTGTTGAGTTGATCACCTAGAGTCTTAAGAAACATGTTAGTGTAGTTGTTTTGTTCCATGATTCTTATAACATCTACAGCACTATCAGTTCCTTTATCATCTGACTTGGTCTTAAAAAGTGAAGCTTTAGATATGGTTACATTAATGTTCTTTTCTATCTTAGCTTTAGGAGGGTGAATGGATTCTATGATAGTGTCATCACTAGTTTTCCATATCTTAGTTTTTATGGATGTGTTATTAACACACTTACTAGGGTAATCTGGATATTTCTCTTGTTTGAAGAGTTCAAACCAGATCTAATACTTAATGTTCTTCTTTTCTTGTCTTAAGTATATATAGAATTCTTCTTGGTAGAGGGTTCTAATGTCCTTAGGGACCTTGTTGAAGAACCAAACTCTTCTTTCCTTATTGACTTAAGAATAGAAGTCCTTTCTTAAGAGATCCTTGTTAATCTCAAAATCTTCTTCATCTAGGCTTACAGTATTAATCATGTGAGAATACGTAGGAGACATATCAGGAGATTCATCCTGATGTGATTCTTGGGTAGACTCTTTTTTCTCCATGTAAAAGGGTCTGGCCAAATTGTTCTAACTTTTAACACCTATTAGCTTAATGTTCTTGGGATTGGCTGAAGTGGATCCTTCTTCTATCCTAGTGTTTCTTACTGAGATAGATGAACTTGAAGCTCTAAAGGGTTCATAATATGAAATTCTAAGGTTGCGAGAATGACGAAAAGAGTTAGAGAAAACCAAATCTCCTCTTCCATCAGGATATTGAACAATCTATTCAATAATTTCAAATCTTTGCTCTATGGCTGGAACAACATTAGTAAAATGCCAAGTTTCAGGAAACTCAACCTCATTCCACATGATCCTCTTGGGGATTATGAAGTTTGACTTGTTTAGGACATCTGAGTGGAAGAGAATAGTTTTACCCTTAGGATTGGTGCACAGTGCTCTAGATCCAACGCTTGTTGTCATGCTCTTATAGGCAAGCCTAGTAATGATGGAAACAAGACTGTTTCCTTTCTTAAACTTAAATCCACGGGTCTTAACATGGAGGACAACTGAATCTAAGATGTTGACATCTCTTAATCTAATTGTGAAGTTAAAGTAACATTGGAAGTAAACAGGACCATCATTAAATCTTGCTTGGACTGCTCCTATAATAGAATCTCGATAATTAAGATGTCTATTATCCCTTAAACACATGACAATAGAGGTGTTTAGACTTATTCTTGTCAAAGGCTTAGCTGTTACTTGGATCATACCAAAGTGTATGAAATTGTAGTCTCGCTTATATCTCTCTATAGATTTACTATCCAAGAGTCTTATGACTTGATCATCTTGTTCTAAGCTTATAGTCTATTCTAGAGTCTTGGTGGTGTAGTCTGTAAATAGCTTAAAGGTTTCTTTCTTATAAATTTCTTAATTAGACACCTTGGGTAACTCACAATCATCTAAATCATTTTGGGTCTTAGGATAATTGATCCTTTCACTATTTACAACAACATCTTGAGAATATGTGGATTTCTTAGACATGGTTCTGAAAATCGAACTCATTTTAAGGTCTTAATCTAGAGTTTAATAGCAGATTGACAAACCTAGTGAGTAATCACCCCAACCCTTTTCCAACCCTAACAAATGCCTATCACCGGCTATCAACGGGCTCAACCAGACAGGGATCGCACTCAAGCACACTATTACCTTTCCTAGGATAGATAAAAAACTCAAAATGAAACCCGACTTCCTTTCCTATGGCTCTACTACCATAGACACCCGGACGAGGTTATATGTAATAAAGAATTTGTATCAAAGCCACGAGAAGGGAATTTGAGTTTCGTTTTGAGTTTTTGATCTATCCTAGGAAAGGTAGCAGTGTGCCTGAGTGCGATCCCTGTTGGGTTGAGCCCACTATTAGCCGGTGATAGGCATTTTTTAGGGCTGGAAAAGGGTTGGGGTGATTACTCACTAGGTTTGTGAATATACTATTAGGCTTTAGATTAAGACCTTAAAATGAGTTTGATTTTCAGAACCATGTCTTTGGGAGATCCTAGGAACATGACGAACAATGCACATTTTGAGGCTTTTACAGTAAATCACCATGGCCTAAAGATATGCTTAAAGCATGAAAATGCGTGCATGAAAACATTGTGCATCTCTCTTTTTTAAAACAATTTCCTCAAAATGGCCTAAAGATATAAACCATGTTCCTTAGTTGAAGACCTTAAAGCATGAAAGTGTGTTTATCATGTCAAAAATGACATGCTTTGACATGGTTTATCAATTTTGTAACCTAAAGAAAGCATGGAAGCATTCGGGTAAATCATTGCAGATCCATGGTAAAGATTCCCCAACTTGAAAAAGGTGTGTTTATTGATGGAGTGCCTACACATTAGGCCTTACTTTGACTCAATTTTGAGGAATTATCCCATGGAATTTTTGAGGCAAATCACATGTGGTTTTGAAGCTTAGAATTCATGAATCCAATGCTTCAAACAATTCACAAATTGGAGTTGAAACGAGGGAGATATGGCCATTTGAAGCAGAAAGTGTAGTTTGGTGTTTTTCCAACGTGGCATGAGTGCTCAAGTGCTCCTTCAAGCGCTCATCCGGTGCCATAAGCTGCATCAAGCATCCCAAGGCTCCATCTGACACTTCATGTGCTCTAATGGTTTTTTGGGGGGTTCTAGGTACATTCTAGGTTGTCTATAATGCTAATAAACCTAATTTTTGTTGCAAGTTTGATTTAGTAACATTGGATATTGGAAATCCAACTTCTTGGGTTACCAAATAGAATCCCTAAAGGGCATAAGAAAATTATTTATTTACTTATTTCCTTGTATTTATTATATGCTATTTTTGTTTAAATTGCATATATGGCCTAAAATAAGATATTTTGGTATTCTTAATTGCAAATAAATTTTCTTCAATTTTCAAAATTGGAAAACTTATTTAAATTGCTGAAACCCCTACATAAGAAAATCTTTTCAAAACTTATTTTTGCTACCACCTTTGCTACTTATTGAAATCATGTTTATCTATATATTTTTAAGAATTATATACAAGATGTGTGTGATAATTGATGATTTCATATACTTTGATCATTTTTGCTATGCTAATTAGATAACAAGCATGCTAGGATTTCCTTATTTTATTATTTATTATCTAACCACTCATGTCTTGCAGACGCACGTTACAAGTTATGCTATCCAGGCACACCCCCTAACACCCACCTTCTAAATTCTGTGAATGCGATTGTCACTGTGAACTGTGCCTATGTTTGATAATGCTTGGGTGTCTTGACATCTTATTTCATTGTTCGATTATCTCTAATAAAAGTGCATGCTAGATGATATATTATTTAAACTAACTTTGATGTCTTGTGATAGCGCTTAAGAAGTAGTCCAGGTACGCACCCTCAATATTCTTTATAATTTGTGATTGGTTTTCTTGTTTAGCATGTTATTTTTTGGGAAATCACCTTAGTCTACCTAGGTACCCTCAATCAACCAATTAATCGCCACATTCCCCTCAACTTAATCAATAGAGACCTCTTTAGGGCTTAGAGGGCTGCTACCTTTTTAAAGGTACCTTCCCAATAGGTAACCTAATCCCCAGACCTAGACTTGAGTTTTTCAAAGACATGTTTTTCCAAAATCTATGGAGTCACTTTTTTTTAGGGTTTTCTTTCTTGTTTTATTTTCCCTTTTAAAATAAAATAAAATAAGTGGTGACTCCGACTTTTCCAAAACTAATTTTTCACAAATAAAAAAAAAAGTGAGTCTCACCAATTGAGTGGGGGCGCACATGAGAAATGTGGGTCCACACCTGCGTACCAAACCTAGGATTTTGAGAACTCCATGGCAATGGCCTGGTTAATAAACTCCATGGAGGCAGCTATTGGGAAGACTTAGCTCTTTCTTCCTACTGCCAAGGACCTCTGGGATACAGTCCAAGAAACTTATTCAGTTCTAGGTAATGCTACTCAAATGTTTAAAATTAAGACTAAGTTGAAAGATATTAAACAAGGTAGTCATAGTGTTACATAATACTATAATATCCTTCAAATGCATGGCAATAACTTGATTTATTCTCTAATATGAAGTAGAAGTGTGTTGAAGACAATGCCCATTATTGCAAGATTCTTGAAAAAGAAAGGACATTTAATTTTTTTGGTAGGACTCAATGAGAAACTCAATGAGTTTTGAGGCCGAATCCTGGGAAAAGAGTCACTTCCATCTATGAGGGAGATATTCTTTAAGGTGTGATAGGAAGAGAGTAAGCGGAAAGTGATGTTGGGAGAACAACAATCCAGCCAATCTGGGACTTTTGCCCTAGTTATTCATGGTGCGGAGACTTTCCAACCAAATGACCAACGACTAGGAAAAAAGGGTGATCGTCCTTGGTGTGACCATTGTCAAAAACGAGGCCACACAACAGATACATGTTGGAAGATCCACGGGAAGCCGCCTACTAGTGGAAACCCGAGACTCAACTGCAATTCCAAAGCCTACCATAGTGAATCCAAGAACCCTAACAACCAAACAACCACTTCACCATTCACCAAGGAGCAATTAGAGGTGTTGCAAGATCTCTTTAATCCACAAACTGCATCCACTTTTCTCTTAGGTTCACCAAATGTTGATCCCTCACCATCTTGCTCTGTAGCACAATTAGGTAGAACTCAATACCTATTTAGTTCCTTAGCCAATTCTTATAAACCTTGGATCATTGATTTCAAAGCTACAAATCACATGATAGGGTCATCCACTTCATTTACAACATATGTACCATGTGTTGGTGATATGAAAGTCTGAATTGTAGATGGGTCATATACCCCGGTTGCTAAAAAAGGAACCATCTCCCTCACAAAAACTTTTTCTCTTGAATTAGTCTTACATGTCCTAAATTTGTCATATAATTTATTGTCCATTAGTAAACCCACCAGAGATCTCAATTGTGTAGCTAAATTTTCTTCTACTAGTGTTATTTTTCAGGACTTAGCTTTAGGGATGACGATTGGTAGTGCATGTGAGTGTGAAGGTGATTACTACCAAAAAGTGCTATTTTGTAGACCTAATTATAATGGTTTTAAGCTCCTTTGTGTAGTAATCATATTCATTTAACCCAATTAATTCATTAAGGTCCTTAGTAATTGGTTTTAACCATTTTGTGGCAAGTTTACATGTTTTTATCAGCTTATGAATCAATTCAAGCATGCCAAATGATGGAGGAGCTACTTGGACAAGTTAAAGCAAGGATTTTGGAAGTTTACAGGCTTGAATTTCAAGTGGAAACACGAGCACAAACAAGAACAATGGAGAAGAGGAAAACAGAGGACAGCAGCTGCAGTCTTCTTTCGCACTTTTGGAGCACTTCCCGAAGTCCATTTTCTACATGATATATACCATTTCAAAGCTCAGCAAGTCAAGAATCCAACGCTTCAAACCGTGTATAATTTGGAGCTAAAATGAGGAAGATATGGCCTTCGGAAGACAACTGCATCAAACCTTGCGAAAATTTCGCAAGGTGAATTTCTCCTTGCGAAATTTCGCAAGGGGATTTTCCTCATGGTGCGAAATTTTGCCATTTTGCAACATTGCGAAATTTCGCAAGGAGAAATTCACCTTGCAAAAATGCCAAATTTCCTCTGTTTCTCCACGCACACACCACCGACTTCCCATATATTTTTAGCTTGATATTTTCTCATGTAAATTCCTTTTGTAACCTTGTATTCAGCCATCATAAGGCTTTATCTTGTAATTTTGCTATATATAGAGGGGCACAATGCCTCCAGGAGGAGACATACTTTGGGGGATCGATCCTCTGTATATTAACTTAGAAATATATAAAGCTCTTTTTTTCTCTCTTCTCCGGTTCTTCCCCATTTCTATTTTCTTAGTAGCCAAACAGCCTCTGAGGACTTTTCCTCAGAGGATGGTTGGCTAAAACCTTTAAGTTTCTCAAAGTATGGATGTTATGTGATGGCTTGGATGCAATCCCATGGAAATTTCTCGCACCCGGAAGGGAAGGTAGTCGTTTTTCATTAATGGTTCATTAATGTAAAGTTTGGTTTTTATTTCCTTTGGACAACTTCCAACAGCCAATACTTGATAAGCTTTTGGATTTCTATCCATTAGTTATCTCCTACGAGCTATTGGAAGGTGAGGTTTTCAATTCCAAGTTTTGCATTAATCCGTTAGAACCAATTTTAATGGCCATTGAAAGGTGAGTTTATCACCTGGAATGACTTTGAGTTGCCAATATTTGGTAAGCTTTTGGCTTTAGACCATTAGTTATCTCTTACGAGCCATTCAAAGGAAGTCTAAGGTGAATAACCATTGATGAAATTCACTACCATCTGTTTTGCCATTTTAAAGGATTAAAACTTGATTTGCTAAATCCATACCGGTTCGGGAAGCAAGCATCACCATAGTTGCAACCCCAACGCGAGGAGCCTATCCTGAGATTTCCAATTTGCATAAGAGCCAGAGCATAGCTATCCTATCTTTGAGAAACTTGTTTTTACACCCTTTCATTTTAGTATTTAATGTTAGCTTAAATTAGTTTAAATCTTTTTCAAACATTTACATTTTCTTTTAAAGCTAACATCCATAAGAAAATCACCTATTTTCCTAATTTGAATATCACTTGTGTTTGTGAAAACCCTTCCCAGTGAACGATCTTAGAACCACTATGCTATAGTAGCTTGGCTACTTTAGTAATAGTATTTAAGGTATAAATTTTGTTGATATGCCTTTAAAGCTAAGCTACCATGAGTCGCATCAGAAGGTCTATACCACTTTGATGACCATGAAGTTGTGCAAGGACAAGCCGTTGTTGCTAGTAGTAGTGTTTTATATTTTCTTTTTGATCATGAAATAATGTTATGGCACTATAGATTAGGCCACACTAGCTTTCTATATCTTAGGTTCTTGTTTATAAAACTTTTCAAAAATAAAAGGCTATTCAATTTTCAATGTGAAATGTGTCAAATGGCAAAGCATACCATATTAGTATTTCTTGCTAAACCTTACATGTCCTCTAAACCTTTTACTCTCATACATAGTGTTCTTTGGGGACTATCTCAAGTAACAAATCTAATTGGTACAAAATGGTTCATTTCCTTCATCGATGATCATTCAAGAATTTGCTGGGTTTACTTCCTTAAAGAAAAATCCAAAGTTTGTCAAACCTTCAAAAATTTCTACTCAATGATAAAAAATCAGTTTCAAATGTCCATTAAAATTCTTAGAATCGATAAGGGTAGTGAATATATAAATGTTGTTCTTGGAGAATTTTTATCAACTAATGGGATTATTCATAAAAAATCTTGTAGATACTCCACAACAAAATGGAGTTGCGGAAAGAAATAATAGACACCTCTTAGAAGTTGCTTGGTCTTTATTATTTTCAATGAATGTTAGAAAAATACATTGGGGGACGCCATTCTTACAACAACATATTTGATCAATAGGATGCCCTAAAAAGTTCTTAATTTTAGAACTCCCATTACCGTTTTTCTTGCTTCATTCCTAAATTCCCAAATTTGCTAAGATTTTCCAATTAAAACTTTCGGGTGCACTACTTTTATACATGTTCATTCACATAATTGTGGTAAACTTGATCCTAGGGCTATAAAATGCTTATTTTTAGGATATGTAGTAACTAAAAGAGGATATAGATGTTTTGATCATGTTAATAAGAAACTGTACATCTTTAAAGATGTAACCTTCTTTGAACAACAACCCTATTACACTTTGCTTTAGGAGGGAGAATTCTAGTGAAGCTTCGTCATGGGAGATTCCACAATCTCCTTTTCTGGTTCCTATACTACTAAGCAATCAATCCACTTCCAGTAACCAGTCTAGTGTCTACTCAAATCTCTACATCCATTTCTTTCATTCAATTGAACCCAACAATAGTTCTAGTACATGACAGATTCTCAAATGCAGGGGAAGATAAAGCACTGCCACCAACAGCTCGGTCTACACCATAGTTCAAAGTCTACTCAAGGAAGTGTATAATTCCTGATACACTCACGCCTTGCCATGAAATCACATTGAAGATAATGCCCGAATTAGGTTTGGATAATTCTTCATCCCCCTCACATTCCTCACTTCCTATAGTCCTAGTGCTTAGTGACTTAGATCTCTTAATAGCTCTTAGGAAAGGTATTAGATCATGTACCATTCATCTCATATCTAATTTTGTCTCTTATCATAGATTATCTTCATCTTTTTCTGCTTTTACCTCTCACATTTCTTCCATAGAAATTTTTAAAAATGTACTTTAAGCATTTGGTTATCTAAGATGGAAAGTATTGGTTGTGGAGGAAGTCAAAGCTTTGAAAAAAAAAAAAGGAATGTGGGAACTTGTTACCCTATTGAAAGGTAAAAGAACTGTGGGATCTAAATGGGTATTTTCAGTAAAATAAAAAATATGATTGCTCGGTGGAACAATACAAGACAAGATTGGTTGTTAAAGGATTTACTCAGACTTATGGGATAGATTACCAGGAGACTTTTGCATCGGTGGCAAAACTGAACACAATCCAAATTCTTCTTTCTCTAGCTGCAAACTATGATTGGCACATGCATAGGATAAAAAGGCAACCTGCATAAATACACTGCCTACTCGCACCATGAGAGCTTCCTAACACGCATGAATTTTTCCACAAACGCATGCATGATTGACACAGCCACAACATGGGGCGCATCTTTGAGGTTTCAAGAGCCACACAGTCCATATTTTTTTTAAAAAAAACGGCACCACAGCTGATTGTGGGACCACACATTCTGAAAAGTGAGGATCACAAGTATTTTCTTGGGAGGGCACAAGCAACAAAGGATGCATGGGGTTTTCTGAAGTGGCATGCATAGCCCTCACCCATAGTCTTGAGAAGGTAAGATAGTTTTTTTTTCTTTTTTTATGTGTATTTTGATCCTTGATGATTGGTTTGACAGTTACAATTTTTTTGTGTTAATTTGATCCCTGGTGATTGGTTTGAAATTTAGAATTTTTTTTTTAATTTGATCCTTGATGCTTAGTTTCAAAGTTAGTTTTTTTTTATATTACTTATTAATTTTAATTCTTGATGATTCATATATTTTTAATTCATGTGTCTTTTAGATAATTTGTTTAATTGATCCAAAGTTGTTTTACTCATGTTTAAATTTGTTAATATTAACTATTGATTGATCCATTTTTAATTCGTGTGTTTCTCAGAGTTTTAGGTAATTAGTTGAATTGATCTCATGTTACTAGGTTCATTTTTTTATTTTTTTATTTTCTTAATTTAGGCTTTTGATCGATCCTATTTTAGTTTATAGTTTTTTAGAATTTTAGTTAGTTTGAGTGATTTCACGTTGTTTTTGTTCATGTTTTTTAAGGCTCGTTTAGATTTAGTTTGATTCACCTTTATTTAGTTTTAGAGTTTTTATTTTCTTTAGTTTGTTAGTTTAATCAAACTCATGTAGGCTATGTTTGGTTCCCGGAAAATGCTAAGGAAAGGAAAAAAAAAAATGCAGAGGAAAATGGTTTTATTTAGTTTGGATGACATGGAAAATATGATGGAAAAAAAATATAGAGGAAAATATTAAAGAAAATATTGTAACATTTTCCCTATTATTTTCCTTAAAAAATAATGAGGAAAATAAGAGCAAAAAAAAAAAGGAAAAAGGGGGGGGGGGAAGGTCTTGTTCATCGAGGCTTCACCTCTAACTTCCTCTTCATCGATGGCTATGGCTTCTCACCGTCGTCGACCCTTTCAACGGACACCACTATCACTCCGACCACCTTCCAGTGTCGAAAACCTACCCTTTTCAGGCACCCTAGTTCCCATGGATGAAGTGCGTTCTTCAAATCAAGTTCCCATGGATGAAATGAATTCTTCAAATCCAGTGAATGTATTCGGATCCATATCTTCAGATCAGGTATGAATTGAACTCCAATCCACCTCATCTTGTGAAAACCTGGAACCCAAGGTAATCGCTCTCTCTCGGGTTCTCTGTTTGGGTTTCTAGGTTGCTTTTGCCTTTCTCGTTTCTTAAATTTCGCCATAATTTTTCTAAACTTTCCTGGCTTATTGCTTTCTGGATTTGGTTTGATTTCTACCCTTGATGTTTTGCTATTGTTTACTGGCCAATGGTTTTTTCATAATTTGGTTGGGGGAATGGGTCTGCAGTTGTGTATTGCATATATGTATGTTGTTACTACCTCTGAGTGCTTGGTTATTGTTTTGTATCATTGTTGGTGGCATCAATTTTTGGACTATTTAACATTAAATTGTTAGAAATATCAGTTTCTACTCTTCTGATCAGAAATGTTACCATAAAAACAAAATTAAGATGCCTATTGCGTTACAGACCCAATAGATTAAATAATAAAACGAACTGAAAATAGTCAATAAATTTGGTAGTGGGCTGAGATGGGACCCTTCCATATATCTTCAAATGTGAAATTAATCACATGACACTAAATGAGAAACTTGACTAAAAGTTGCCATTCATATGTATTATTGTTATTTTACTGAAATAAAGACAAGTTTTTATCTTGATTGTGAAAACTAGTTTTGCATTGCTGTTTTATTGTCTAAAGCTTTTGATAAATGCTTAGATATGCTATATTCTGTCAATTTCAATTGTCTTCTATTGTCAAACCTTTCTGGTATCTAGGGATAAACCTGTCCTGTCTTTTGGTTTGTAAGGTACTTGAAGGTGGGATATGCTGTAATTGTGGTTGTGTTTTCAAATGGGAAGTGGGGATTGTGAATTTTCTATAGTGGGAGAAGAGGGGATGGTTGTTGTTTTAGGGTTTATTTGTATTATGGCTATTGCAATACTACCACCATCCCCTCCTAAATAGATGGTGATCAACTTTAGCAAGGGTAGCTTGAAACATCATCCTGCAATGTGACATACTAATTAAGAAAGAAAACAGGTTCGACTTACTAGGATCTAGAAAGGTTTTTATGAGAGATTTTTATACCTTGCTTAATTTTCTAGTGTTTTGACCCCATCAATATATATCTCTGAGACATGAGAGATTTTATGCCAATCCTCTCCTATTGTTTTCTTGCATCTTTCAGTCAATTGAGGGCATTCTCTAATCACAAGTTTGTCAAGGGATGTGAGGCTGCACACTGGCAATGCCTCCAACTTTGGTAATTTTCCAAGCATCAAAACTCGTAGATTTTTGAGCCCTGGAATGTGGTCTTCCCCATTTCCATCCAGTGAATTGAGCATTTTGCAATTGAAAATCATGAAATGCTCTAACGAGGGCAATTGTTTCATGCTAGGTGCCAAAGTCTCCAAACTCCTACAACCACCAATAGCCAATGACCGAAGGCTAGTGAGGCTTTGCATCCCTTAAAGCAGAAATTCTAGATTTTCACATTCCTAAATCCTTAAAATACGAAGAGATTCTAGGCGTCCTAGCCCTGTCAAAGCCCTCTGCTTCATGGTGATGCATAAATTCCTCAAACTGATGAGGTTCCCAAACTTCTTAGGCAGATTCTCGAATCCCTCACATTTGAAAAGCGACAACCTTTGCAGATGAAAAAACTTGCATATTGAATTTGGAAGTTTCTTTATCCTCCCATTCCAGCCGAGGTTGAGAAGTCCGAGATGCTTTAGATTACTGATAGAATTTGTCAATGTGTCAAAGTTTGAATACAATAAATCTAGCATCTTAATGCATTTGAACTTTGACATGCAAGCTTTAAGAAATGGTTCACCACGCGATGTCTTCCACACCAAGCAGTATTCAAGTACTGCTTTGTCATTTAGATTTATGTTCATTAGTTAGAGGAAGGATGACAAGTTATGATTGTGCCACTTGATACACAAATTCAATATGCATTTGAACTAAAATAGTGTATTTTGGAACCTCAATGGTGATCCCATTTGTTGCATTTGAACTAAAATAGAGATTCATTTGAACTAAAACAGTGTATGGGTTTTCCATTTCTTTTTACCTAATTTAATTTTCTATTATTTGTGCAGGCAAAGCAAGTTCATCCTGATAAAAATCCGAGTGACCCTTTGGCAGTTGAACGATTTCAAGTAAGTTCACTTCTTTGTCATTCATTCATCATCTTCTTCTTAATACTCTAATCTCCTTCATTCATCCTAAAACCAAGTGGAGGACCAAGTATTCTTAAGTAATCATGCAAATTTCAGACTGAATAATGAACTTAGAAAGAGTTTCATTTTGTTATCATGCTTTAACCTAGACATTTCAGATGTATTATGTATTATTATTTCAGATGGAACATAGTGAAGGCTTTGAAGTACACAAAAGTGTAAGTGATAAAAGAAACTTGACTTGGATTGATGAAATGGACAACTTTTTGGTTGATCGATTACTGGAGCAAATGTATAAAGGGCAAAAGATAGGAGGAGTCTTCACCGAAGCATCTTATGCAATAGTTGCGCGAGAAATTGGGGAAAATTTTGAATTGAGTTGTAACTTTGAGCACATAAAAAATAGAATGAAAACTTTTTAAAAAAAACTTTAAAAAATAGAATGTTATTCAATTATTCCTTTGTTAGGTTAGCTGAAAAATTGAAGAAATTATGCTTTTTTCGGTTTAGACCAGCTTGTTGTTTCTTGAGTTTTCGATAATTTACAAATTGAATTTCAAATTTTGGACTTCTTATATCATTGATTTCTCTTATTATCTATGTTTTTGTGGCTACCAAAAGAGCACAGAGTTCAGTTTGATTGCCTCGGTGCTTAAGGTGATATGTTTTGTATAGATAGCATCATGGGGTTGTGGAGTGGCAGTCTGTATAGTTGGCTAATTTCAGTAGTTGGCTGTTGTTAGAAGTTGTGTAAACCAAGTTAAGGATAATCAAATCTGCAGCTACTTTTACCTTAGTTTTGATACCCATTTTTACATTTTTATCTAGTCTTTTTTGCTCATGTATCTCTATATTGATCATATGATATATGTATGAATTTTGCATGTTTCATTGCAGATAAATGAGTGGTTATTCAGAGGGCAGTGCACTATAATGGCAACCTCCATATCATCTTAGTTCATTCAAAACATTGAGCAGTTTATTATAACATCCTTTCTAGTGTAGAATTACTTAGTTATATATATATATATATATATCATTTTATGATATCAAGTAATAATATATAGAACTCGAAAATATATTTATAGATGAATGTATTCAAAATAAAAGAGAATTATTATATATTATTTTCAAATTTATGTTTCTGTTATTTTCTTAAAGAAACCTTTTGTTGATTTTGAGAATCTCCTTTGATTTTTGTAGCCGTTTTTGGTTGATGGCATAGAGATCACAGTAAATAATTACAATTTTTTGACCATTTTTCTGGTCTATTGTTTTGTTTAGTGAAATTGAAAATTTGGTAATAAAAACCTTTTTCCAATTTGTAGCACTGAAAACTTGACGTTGCAGAAAAGGTAAATTCATGGAAGTTTGTGACTGAAATGTGATGGTTTAAATTTCAGCCTATGTGGGCTGCAATGGAAATTTCAATGGCTAAATGTAACTAGTTTTTGCAACATGTTTTTAACACGCTAGGCATGAAAATTTGTTAATATTTTTTTTTCTCAATTTTATTAATCCAAATAGTCTAACTATAGATGGAGAATGAACAATACAGATAGTGGTGTGTATCACTGAATAGAGTTAGAGGGAGGGTTGAATGAGATTGATATCTTTCTACCAATATTCTCCAAGAGTACAATTTTTTTTTCCTGAAATTTTTTTATTATTCAACAAATTGATAACCATCTAAAACAAATTGTTGATTTTATTTTCCTTCAATTTTTCCTTTACTTTTTTTCGTGGTTAACCAAACAAAAGAAAATGAATTCCTTTTTTTTTCCTTGAATTTTCCATGGATAACCAAACAAGTGAAAAAATTTATAATCATTTCCTTAGTTTTTTCTTTCCTTCCATTTTTCCTCCCAATTTTCTTTCTCTCGCATTTTCCGGGAACTAAACATACCCGTAATGAAGTTCATGTTCATAGATTCATTTTGATTCAATTTATTTAGTTTAAATGTTTTCACAATTTTTAGTTTACTAGTTTAATATTAAATCCGTGTTTTGAGGTTTATTAGTTTTGGTTTCGATTCATTTTGTTTAGTTGTGGTGTAGTTTCTAAAATTTTAGTTCATTGATAAAATTGATCTCATGTTTGAAAATATCATGTTTTTATTTTGTTCTAATTTAATTTGGTTCATTTTAATTAGTTTAAATACTTTTATAAATTTTAGTTCATTGATAAAATTGACCCCATGTTTGAAAGTTTATGTTTTTGAGTTTGCTCTAACCTAGTTTGGTTCGTCTATTTAATTTAGGTTTTTTTTCTAACTTTAGTTCATTAATAAAATTAATTTCATGTCTGAAAATTCATGTTTATAGTTTGCTTTGATTTAGTTTAATTAATCTGTTTAGTTTAGTTACTTTTATAATTTTAATTCATTACTAAAATTAATTCTATGTGTGAAAATTCATGTTTGTAGTTTAATTTAATATAGATTAATTAATCTATTTAATTTAGTTACTTTTATAGCAACTAAGAGGTATCCTTTTATTGCTGACTCTAGTGCTGTAGTGGTGGAACATTGGCTTGAGTTCTTTCTTTTTCCAATTTATCTTGATTCTTCGATAGCACAACCAAGATAGTATGTTCTCTATTCTAAGGGAGATATAGCAACAAGAGTTTCCAAGCTATTTGGAATATAAAGTTTGAAGAGAAGGATCACAAATTGCTCCCATAATTCCAGAAGTCACAAATCCATGGTTTTAGATATTATGGAAACTCATAATGAATTGCTGACTTGACTTCTAACCCAAGAGAGTTTGGTTAAGAATTCATCTTTAGCATTAATTCATTTTATAATGTAAATCAAACGTGGCATAATATAATTTAATAAAGCTTGCTTGTGATAGACATTGTTAGGTGAATGAGAAGTATTGCCTATCTATTAGCCTGGTTCATAATTCTAAATTAATCTAATAGGTGGCGTCTGGTGCAGATTTGCTCTTCTTTTTTCTAATGAAAGTGGGGCGAGGTATGATTTGAAAATTTTATTTCTTTTCTTCACCATGCACGTTCCTACAGTACCTATTGGAAGAGGTTGTCCTTACTGTCTCTTGATAAATAGAATGTCATCTAGGGTCCTGAACTATTAAATTCTAATTTCAGTCTCATGAAACTCTGTCCTCTTTTAAAGTCTACTAACTCTCTAACCCTTCAAATATTTGGGTTTACAATGTTTGTTGATAGTCATTCACCTAACCAAAGTAAGCTTGGTCCTTAAGCATGTCTTTCTTGGTTATTCACCAACTCAAAAGGGTTATAATTCTTGGTGTCCAATGATGTTACCTTCTTTGAGTCTCAACCTTATTTCCCAACCACTTTGCCTCAGGGGGAGACAACCAAGGGAAGATCATGTCTTGGAATTATCATTGCCCAATCCCGTTACAGTCCCTTCTGTTTCTTCTCCTTATATTACGACTGTTAGCACTGTCTTTATGTTCCAAACTATATTGATTGCCATTTCTTTTTTCTGTTTGCTATTTTGGAATTTGGAGACACTTACACTCATCTTGATATGCTTGCAGTTCTATGATCTATTAAATATTTTTTACCTCAAAGGGCTTCCCTTAGAAGAGAATATCTATTTAATGGTGATTTTGTGGATAGAGGATCCTTTTCTTTGGAGATCATCCTCGCACTATTTTCATTTCAGTGCATGTCTCCATCAGGTATTCCCTCTGTAATTTTTCCTTCAAAGAAAATCAGAATTCAAAGGTTGAGACAGGTTGTGGAAGCACAAAAAAGAGACTTTCCCAGGCAGATGCCATATCCTTCTCTGAAGGAATTCAAGTTACTTGGAGGGGAAATTGTTGCTGTGGATACTGAGGCAGTTTTAGATTCCAATGCAGAAGATAGGGGAAGGGATGTTTTGGATGGGGATGTGTGTAGTCCAGATGAAGTTAATGCTTTGTAGGCGGACCCTGAGCTTTGTTGTAAACAAAGCCTAGTTGTTCAAGGAGATTTTATAACAGCGAAGGATGTAAAAAAATTCATATTCCAAAATTGAAGTTCCTGAGTGTGATGCTTTGGACAAAGATTTATCACTTTCAGAAAAAGATCAAGAGTTGTTGAGGTAGCTGATAGATCTCAAGGTGGAAATCAAGGGTCAGAAGTTCACATTGTCAGTAATTATGATTCTTTACTTGACGGACATGATATTATGGGTAGTCATGCTCGTGATTTGGCAATTTCTCTTGAAATTGTAAAGCAGGTTGTGGAAGTAAAATACCAATCCTTTAATATAGATGAAAATAATATTATAGATGATAATGTTCTTGATGCTAAGGCTTTTGAATTTGGTGACAATGAGGGTATTGTGGGCAGCTTGGTAGTATATTCGGATGCTGGTCCTAGAAGTGATGGAAATTGGAATTGACATGGTGAAACTTCCAAGAAAAACATTTATTATCTAGATGAATCTCACCATGAAGAAGTTGATATTCAAGGAACAATGGACAACTTAGGCTTTGAGAAGTTAGAATGCTTAGAAGAGTCCACAGCATGTGATGGTGCCCTGGTTATTTCAGATGTGGGGTTGGAAACTGAATGAAGATGATGACTTACCCCCTCCAATAACTATAGACAAGGTTATAAGGAGGACCAAGAAACAACAGTTGAAGTAATGGCTCATGTAGTTTCTTTCAAAATGGAAATTGAGGCTGAGTTTGACCCTACCAGATGGCTAGATAGATCATTGATTCAACTATGTTCTTTGTTTGGAGATTACCAAAAGGGCAACCCATTTTCTTTCAGCTTATCTCCAAGATTTTCAGTATTTCCCCAATTTATTAACCACGTTCTCAGTTTGTCTAGGTTTTTTAATAGCAGCCTAGATGAGACTACATACTTCAGAATGATCCTGAATTGGAAGATGTGGCCAACTTAGTTGTGATGATTTAGCTTTCATTGATTTCTTACTCATTTCATTCAGGCCCAGAACCAACTCTTCTTAATGTGGTTGCCTTTACAGTTGACAGGATCCTACTTTTGGACTCTTATTTTATTGTTTTTGTATTTCATGGCGCAAGTATTGCTCAATGGCAAAATATTGGATATCAGAATCAACCTGAACGTGAGGTGTTTGTCCAGTTTCTATGAACTCCTCAAGATGATGTTGATGCAATAATTAAAGAAAGGTTTCCTATACCTAGCTTAGTCATTTATGATCAGCATGGATCCAAGGCCTTGTGTATGTGGGTGAAGGATGTGTTTTCAACGAACTTGAATAATTTTGGTTAGTAGCAGCTACTCTTCATGATGCGAACAATAAACAGCACGATGACTCAACCTTCCTATCTAACTAAAGGGAAGAAGCCTCAAAAGTTCCAAAGCAGTTGGAATTAAGGCTAAAAATTGAGAGAGATTTCAGTGATTCTATGATTCCCTTGCCATCTGTCATAAACTTATCACTATTGGGCTTAGAGCCATCATCAGTTGACAAATCTATTGCAAAAGAACACACCTACTATCGGCTTACCCAATTCCTTGTTTTTTTTGCTTGTAATAATTGCCATCGCTGCACTGCTGGAGTTCACCCACTTTACATTTGTTGATCTCTTCATCAGTCTGTTGGCATTCGTTCCCACTAAGTGGGGCTTGATTTTAATTGCCCAGGTATTCGGGCCCTTTCTACAGCACACTCCAGTAGGGAAGGCTATTATTTTCTTGGCTCAGCCATATGATATTTTGTTTAGTGTGATCGTCATGGCCCCTGTGGCACTATTATCATGGATACCTGGATTCAGTTAGAGCAAATTTCCGTCATGGTGTGAATTTCGCAATGGGAAGATCAACCATTTTGAAGCCCAATGAGACCATATATCAGCATGGTGTAAGCCCATTCTTCCTTGACATGCAGATTGCCCAGTTCAAAGCATGCATCAGGGATCTCTACATTCAAGCAAAGTCACCCTCAGACAGAGACAACCTCCTGAAACCGGAGGACTTCCAAAAGGCCCTTTACATGTTTGATATTGGCCAAAATGATCTCTCTGTTGGTTTCTGAAAGCCGAGCTATGATCAACTCCGAGCTTCTATCCTAGATATAATTAACAAGTTTACAGTTGCAATCCAACATCTATATCAAGGAGCTAGGACATTCTGGATACATGACACAGGCCCTATTGATTACTTGCCTGTGGCAGTAATGTACATCCAAAATCCACCACCAGGCGTGCTTGACCACTATGATTGTAACTAGGATCAGAATGAGATGGTTTTAGAGTTCAGTAAACAACTCAAGAAATGGCTAAATCTTATGCAAGCTGGGATGAAGCTAAAGGCATAGCTCCCATAAGTTGTAATAACAAATGGTAATCTAAAAGCTGCGAGAATGGCTAAATCTTATGCAGGTTGCCTTTCTAAGTCACGTCATTATCTTGTTTGGTTTTCATCACAGACCGCACCCAATCCGATCGGTCATGATAGCTCAGTTTCATTTTTGACATAAACTATACCTATACGATTGGTTAGGTCGTTGTCCTATCTGGTTTTCATCATAAACTATACCAAATAGGTCTCGATAATTTAGTTTAAGTTTTGGAGTAGACCAAACCTATAAGATCGGTCATATTGTTGTCTTGTCTGGTCTTCGTCACAAACTGCACCTGATCCGATCAGTCATGACAACTCAGTTTCATTTCCGGCATAGACCTTACCTGCACGATTATTCAGGTTGTTATCATGTCTAGTTTTCATCACATATCGCACCAAGTCAATTAAGTCCCGTAGTTCAGTTTCAGTTTTGGAGTAGACCAGACCTATATGATACGTAACATCATTGTCCTATCTAGTTTTTATCATAGACCATACCAAACTGATCTATCAGTACAACTAAGTATAGTTTTCGGCGTAAATCATACCTATATGATTAGTCATGTCATTGCTATGTCAAGTTTTCATGATAAAATGCACTTGATTTAATCGATCATGATAGCTTAGTTTTATTTTTCAGTGTAGCCCACATGTGGAAGATTGGTCATATCATTGTCTTGTGTTGTTTCATCACAGACCACACCTGGTCTGATAGGTCCCAAATATTTAGTATCATTTTCAGTGTAAATTAGATCTATACGATCGATCACTTCGTTGTTTTATCTAGTTTTGGTCACAAACCATACCAAGTTCGGTTAGTCACGATAGCTTAGTTTCGTTTTCAACGTAGACCACAATTGTATGATTAGTCACATCGTTGTCCTTTCTAGTTTTCATCACAGTTGGCACTAGGTCTGATTGGTCACTATAGTGTAGTATTGTTTTCGACATAGACTGCACTTATAAGAACGGTCACATTGTTGTCCTATTTCGTTTTCATCATAAACCACACTTGGTCTGATTGGTCATGATAGCTCAATTTGTTTTTTGCTTAGACTACACCTGTAAGTTTAATCACGTTGTTGTCCTATCTGGTTTTTTTGTCATAGATCACACTTAGTCTAATTAGTCATGACAACTTAGTTTTATTTTTGGCATAGACCATTTTGTCCAATCAATTGGCATTGGGTCCTATTGGTCACAAAAGTTCGGATTCGGTTTTGGTGTAGACCATTCCTATATGATTAGACACATCGTTGTCCTCTCAGGATTTCATTATAGATCGCACCTGGTCTGATCTGCCACGATAGTTCAATTTTCTTTTTGACGTAGGCAACACCTATAAGATCGATCACATCGTTGTCTTATCTATTTTTCATCTCATACCTCCTATAAGTCTCAAAAGTTCGGTATAATTTTCGGCATAGACTAAAATCGTGCGATTGGTTAGGTTGTTGTCCTGTTTGGTTTACATCACATACCATACCAAGTCTGATTGATCATGACAGTTCAAATTCCTTTTCGACATAGACCGCTCTTATCAAATTGGTCACATTGTTGTTCTGTCTCATTTTCGTATAAATTGTACCCAGTCTGATAGGTCTCGACAGTTCAGTATAGTTTTCGATGTAGATCGCACTTATACGATCGGTCAGGTCGTTGTCATGTTTGGTTTTCATCACAGACCGCATTTGGTCCAATTGGTCATAATAACTTAGTTTCATTTTTGGCGTAGATTGTACCTCTAAGATTGATCAGGTCATTGTATTGTCTAGTTTTCATCACAAACTGCACCTAGTCAGATAGGTCCTGATAGTTCAGTTTTGGTTTTAGAATAAACCAGACCTTTACAATTGATAACATCATTGTTCTGTCTTGTTTTTGTCACAAACTGCAACTTTTCCAATCGATCAGGACAATTCAGTATCGTTTTCAGCGTAAACTACACCTATATGATTGGTCATGTCGTTTCTATGTCTAGATTTCATGAAAAACTGCACCAAGTCTAATCAATCACAACAACTCAATTTCATTTTTGGTGTAGCTTGAACATGGAAGATTGGTCACATCATTTTCCTGTTTTGTTTCATGACAAACAGCACCCAGTTCGATAGGTCCCAACAGTTGAGTATCATTTTCAGCATAAACCAGATCTATATGATTGGTAATGTCATTGTCCTATTTGATTTTCATCATAGACTATACCCAATCCAATTGGTCACGACAACTCAATTTCGTTTTCAACGTAGACCATATTTATACAATCAGTCACTTTAGTTTTCATCACAGTTGGTACCAAGTTTGATCGGTCACAATAGTGTAGTATTATTTTCGATGTAGATTGCACCTATAAGAATGATCACATTATTGTCCTATTTTGTTTTCATCATAAACCGCACCTAGTTTGATCATTCATGACAACTCAATTTTGTTTTTGGCATAGAATGCATCTGTACATTCGGTCACATTGTTTTCCTATTTGATTTTTTTGTCACGGATTGCACCTGCTCTGATTGGTCAGGACAACTTAGTTTTGTTTTTGGCATAGACCATTTTGTATAATTAGCCGACATTGGGTCCTATCAGTCACGATAGTTCAGTTTCGATTTTAGCGTAGACTATTTTTTTATGATTAGTCATGACATTGCCCTCTCAGGATTTCATCATAAACCGCACCTGATTTGATCTGTCATGATAGTTCAGTTTCCTTTTCAGTGTAGGCCACATCTATAAGATCGATCACATCATTGTCTTATCTGCTTTTCATCTCATACCACATTTGGTCCTATAGGTTCCAATAGTTCAATATAATTTTTGGCAAAGACTACACCCGTATAATTGGTTAGGTTGTTGTCCTGCCTAGTTTTCAACATAGACGATACCCGGTCTAATCGGTCATGACAGTTCAAATTCCTTTTCGACATAGACCGCACTTATCAGATCAATCACATCATTGTTTTGTCTTGTTTTCCTATAGATCGCACTCGATCTAATAGGTCCTAACAATTCAGTACAATTTTTGACATAGACCATACCTAGATGATTGGTCAGGTCATTGTCATGTCTGGTTTTCATCACATACCGCATCTAGTTTAATCGGTCACGATAACTCAATTTCATTTTCGACGTAGAATGTACTTATAAGATAGATCAAGTCATTGTCCTCTCTAATTTTCATCACAAACCACACCCGGTTAGATAGGTCCCAATAGTTCAATTTTGGTTTCAAAGTAAACCAGACCTTTACGATCGATAACGTCATTATCCTATCTTGTTTTCATCATAAACTACAACCTATCCAATGGGTCAAAACAACTTTGTATCGTTTTAGAGTAAATTGTGCCTATAGGATCGGTCATGTCATTGCCATGTTTGGTTTTCATGACAAATCGCACCTGGTCAGATCGGTCACAATTGCTCAATTTTGTTTTTAGTGTAGCTCGCACGTGGAAGATTGGTGACATCATTGTCCTATTTTGTTTCATGACAAATAGCACCTGGTTAGATAGGTCCTAACGGTTGAGTATTGTTTTCGGCGTAAACCAGACCTATATGATCGATAATGTCATTGTCCTATCTGGTTTTCATCATAAACCATACCCAATCCAATTGGTCACGACAACTCAATTTCGTTTTCAACGTAGAACATATTTGTACAATCATTCACTTTAGTTTTCATCACAGTCGGCACCAAGTTTGATCGGTCACAATAGTGTAGTATCATTTTCGACGTAAAGTGCACCTATAAGAATGATCACATCATTGTCCTTTTTTTTTTTTTGGTCATAAACCGCACTTGGTCTGATCAGTCATGACAACTCAATTTTGTTTTTGGCATAGAATGCACCTGTACATTTGGTCACGTTATTGCACCTAGTCTGATTAGTCACGACAACTTAGTTTTGTTTTTTACATAGACCATTTTGTATAATTAGTCGGCATTGGGTCCTATCAATCACGATAGTTCAGTTTCGATTTTGGCGTAGACTGTTTGTTTACAATTAGTCATGTCATTGTCCTCTCAGGATTTCATCATAGACTGCACCTGATTCGATCTGTCATGACACTTCAGTTTCCTTTTCAACGTAGGCCACATCTATAAGATCAATCATATCATTGTCTTATCTACTTTTTGTCTCATACCACACTTGGTCTTATAGGTCCCAATAGTTTAGTATAATTTTTGGCATAGACTACACCCATATGATTGGTTAGGTTGTTATCTTGTCTGGTTTTCATCATACACCATACCCGATCTAATCGGTCATGACAGTTCAAATTCATTTTCGACATAAACCACACTTGTCAGATCAATCACATCATTGTTCTGCCTCCTTCTCGATAAGTCCTAAGAATTCAGTATAGTTTTTGACATAGACCGCACCTATAGGATCGGTCAAGTCATTGTCATGTTTAGTTTTCGTCACATACCGCATCTGGTTCAATCGGTTACAATAACTCAGTTTCATTTTTGATGTATAGTGTACCTATAAGATCGATCAAGTCATTGTCCTATCTAGTTTTCATCACAAACTACACCCGGTTAGTGATTCATGCCCAATTGGTGTCTCAGCTGATTCGTGTCCAACTGGTGCTCCTTGATTGAGGGAGTAATCAACAAAATTTATAACCTATTACACCATGAACTAGGGTAGCAAAGAAAAAGCTACTATAGCATAGTGGCTCTTGGATCGTTCACTGGGAAGGGTATTCAAACTGAAAATGATACCAATTCAAAGTGAATTGGTGCTGTTTCATTTCAAGATTAGCTTAAGAAATAAAACACAAACTTTGGTTGAAAAGGGTTTGGACTTAGATTAACAACACAACAAGTGATGGAAATTACTTAAGAAGAAAAACATTCCTTGGAGATTCAGGTTCACAGGGGAGGTTCTTCATGCAATAGCATAGCTCTGGTCAGTTGGTTCAATTCCTCGTATTAGAGAATTAACATAAAGTCAATTCTCTAACAGGTGCTTGTACAAATGCATCCCTTAATTGGATTTCAGCTCTAAATTTCTCTCACTGATGCAACTTGCAATGGTTCGAGCCTCTCACTTAGCCTTTACCATTCAAGGTGATCTTTAACCTTGGACTTCCTTTCACAAGCTCGCAAGAGATAACTAATGGATGTCTCCTTAGAGTCCAAAAGCTTACCAAGTGTTGGCAATTCTAGAAAATCCTACCTTCAAGTCACCTCCCAGAGGCTCGCAAGGGGTAAACTAGTGCATCTTCATGGATAGAGATCACTTGCCTTACCAAGTGTTGGCCCAGGTGACTCCAAGGAGTTTTAAGTTAACTAAAAACATAGAAACCATTCACGGGACACACTTTCTTTTCATTTATAGCTGAAACCACAAAGCTTCTGATTCTTGCACTTGGAACCTTTCCCGGCAACCTTAACTCCAAGGAACTAAAAGGTTTAGTTACTCATTCTCTGGGGAAAATTCCTCAGAGAGTGCATAACTAAGTAAATGAAAAATACAATCAAAGTGAGAAGGTAAGGCAGAGCTCAAGCTCTGTATTTTACTTCCTTTGAAACTTTTACAAAAGGTTCATCACCCTCAGAACAGGCTCCTCGGGCTCTATTTATATCAAAATTACATTAATAGCTATTACATGGATATTTAGCCTTTTTCCTAACTTAAAAGCTAAGGAATCCTATAATTGGTGGCTTACAAGGAGAATTTAGGAATTTAGACAACAAAAATCTGAAGAAAAATATCTCCAAGTGTCGGTTACAAATATCGGGAAGCACTAAGGACCATTTCGCAGGTGAAAATGAGGTCTGCGAAATTTCGCAGATGAACAAAAAGGGCTGCGAAATCATTTCACAGCAAATGGCTGATTCCGCACCGCTGCGAAGTTGGCTTTCATCTTGTGGTGTTTGGCTTCCATTGCATCGTGAAACTTTAGGAGAAATTCCATAGCACTGTGCAAAAAGGCTGCGAAATAATTCCGCAACAAAAGGGTGATTTCGCAACACTTTGCTAAATCCTTCCTTCAGCTTGGAGTGATCGGCTTCCAACGGCTGTAACTCCTTCATTTCAACTCCGAATTGCACACCGTTTAAGCATTGGATTGTTGACTTCCTAAGCTTTAAAATGACATATAGCATGCATAAATTGGACTTCGGGAAGTGCTCCAAAAGTGGCTGACATGACTGTCATCAAGAATGCTTCATGGCTGGTTTCTCTTTGCTTCCCCTCCTTGCATTCCGGATTTGCTTATGGCAAAGGACTTCAAAGCTTTGGTTCTTCATGCTTCTGCTCTTTCCATTGCTTTGCCAAGGATTCCAAATAACTCTCCTCAATCTTGGATTGCTTTGGTGATCAAATTACTAACAAAAACACCAAAACTTACACAATTTGATTAGAATTGATTGAAAGGGGCCTTAACATGTTAATTGGGTTAAAAGGCACTAACTACTACTCAAAAGTGTTTAAAAGGATTAATTACAAGCTATCAAATAGCACTTTTTGAGTAGTAATCACTCCCCCCAACTGACATATTGCTAGTCCCTTAGCAATGAAGGAGAGAAAAATAAAAATAAGCAATACTATAATTTACAACATCATGCTAATCACTTCCAAAAAAATATTTAAGTGGTATGACTGACAAACTCTCACATGGAACATTAAAGAAATAAAACTCAAACTTCAATAGAAGTTATCAAAAACTTTGCTAAATACCATTGATCAAGGGAATGCATTATGCAAATTGAAGTTTTAAAATCATTTTCACTTCCAAAGAACCAAACTTTATTCTTCCACAAAAATCTAAGTGTAAGATGATAGTTTCCGAAAATAGCATGCTAAACTAATCTCTCCCCCCAACCTATCTCTTTTCAACACTTAGCAAACTGACCAAATTCAATAGGCAGAGAACACACTTCTTTTTTTTTTTTTTTTAGAAGGTATAAGGCTTAAGGGGCATTCTTTTCTATTTTGTCCATGTAACGGGGGTCCATCGATGACTCCCAACCAATTAAGGTTTAGGGCATCAAGCTTTAAGGATCTTTCAACCACTAACTCCTCGGATTTTACCCCGGACTTTTTCATATACCCTTGCGCCTACCATATGCTAACTCCACCTATCTACCCTTGTAACGAGCATTGAGGCCGGTGACTCCCAACCAATAAAGGCTTAGGGCACCAGGTTTCAAAGGTTTTCACCATATACCCTTCAGACCTTGCTCGGGTTTCAAGGCAAGCAAACATTTTGCTTTCTTACTTTTTTTTTTCAAAGGCTCATTGGCCTTTCATAAGGTGTCTCAATATTATTAAATGAGGTCAAAGGTACCAAGTCCCAAAATTTTCTAAGTCAAGGGGGAAATAGTTTTTCATCTTATAATAGGAATCTATTGTGCACAGTGTGTGAATAGCTTAAAGTGGAAGGACTAAACTTGATTTCAATAGAAGTTTCAACAATTGAACCACTTTAGCAAGCATAATCCAAACTCTAAGTTAAGTGAAAAGCAAAAGTTCAGTTTCTCCTATTTTAATTTGAAAATTTTTCCTCATAAACCATGGAGATTATAGTAACAAGCAAACAACTACAACTAATTTACTAGACAAGGCTGAATTATCAAAATAACTTAGCATACTTCCTTCCTCATTTCTCTCCCCCCCCCCCCAACCGAGCTGAGCATTGTCCTCAATGTGATATGGGTGATTGAAAATATAGGGAGGAAGTGGTACCTCCTGAGTGATATCAATTTCGAATACTGATTGGAGAAACCACATGTTTCAAAAAGAATAAAAGATGTGAGCAAAGGAAATAAGAATAAATTAATGCTAAGAGTTAACAAAAACTAGACTTTGTATTACTTTAATCATTTGAGTACAGTTGGAAAAGAAGTAATACAAGTAATCCAAGCAATCCCCATATATGATATCAAAATGTGGGGATTTCATATATGACTAACTAAAACAAAATACATAAAGGAAATATATAATAGATATATATATGATCAGATAGGAGGATGATGCTGGCTCTGAGGACTTAGGCAGATGGCTCTGCCTCTTCAGCTGACTCATGAGAGGCCTGAGGCTCTGTGGCCTGAGAATGTGGCACTGCAATGGTTGGAATGTGATGCTCAGCAGCTGCTGGGAGACCAAGATGATGCTGAAGCTGCCTCAAGATGGCAGTGTGTTGAGCCTGGGTGGTCATCATCTGCTCCTGGCGAGCTCGCATAGCTGCCATCTCCTGAGCAAGGCTGCTCTGAGAGGCTGTCAAGGTCTGCAATGCCTGGCATAAATCCCTATACTCAGAAATAGGGATGGCCATCCTTGGCTCAGCTGAAGTGGAGGGCTGTGCTGGAGTAACTGGAGGGACTGGAGGGGCTCTGGCTATGATAGGAGAGGCAATAGGTATACCCTCAGGTATAAGACGTGGAGATGCTCTCCTGGCAGCTGGAATCTGAGCTGGCTGTGGAAGCTCTGGCTGCTCCATCCTATATGCTGTCATGTTGCTCCATTTGTCGAAAGTAAACACCTCTCGACATATCCGCTTGCGCTCCAGCTGAGGCTCTGATGGGTAGCCCAGATGCTCAAGAATCTGACATAGCAGTCGCGGAAAGAGAAGTGGAATGGCATCAGCTCTTGGCAACTTCTTCTTATGCACCTTCTCTTCAAAGTAGAGAAGGGCAGCCATGATTAAGTGGTGAGGGCCAAAAAAGTATCCCTCAGACATTCTGAACAAAGCCTCCAAAAGAACTCCTCTCCTCTGGGTCCAATGTTGGAGTGGATAAATAATATGACGCAAGAGTGCATCAATGAGAAACATCATTGGAGGAAGTTCCCCCCTCAACAAATGAGGATTTGTAGAAGCTCCCCTGGACAGGATATGCACCATCTCCAGCTGAGAAGGACTAGCCCATGCTTGGAAATCATCAAAATGGCTTGGCTCATATGGTATATGCAGGGCCTTTGCTATATGGCGAGCTCCTAGAATGCCATGTCGACCATCAATGGTAAAATGGATTAAGGTAGGATCTCTGACCTGTTGAGTAGTCATGGACTGATAAAAATCCATGGCTACTCTAGGATAGAAGAAGTCTCGTGGGGTCAGAAGCTCCTCCATGCGATATCTGCGCAGCAATTGGAATGACCCTTCAAGCTCCGGCCGCAATTGGAAGACGGCTGTGTCAAAGCACAGCTCGGAGTGAAATGGCCGAGCTCGGCAATCCAAATTGCCTTCAATTGGTGGTTGAGTGAGCATTGGACGCTTGAGTATCACTTCAGGAGCTGTTCAGATGGAATTTGGGGCTCAGAAGGTGACGGTTGGCTTGCTTGAGGCTTCGTCGGCGGTGCTGGAGATGGCACCGGAGTGGGCTCTAGAGATGGAACAGGGGACTGCCCTGTCAAGTCGATGGGTTCCGAGCTTTCCACTCTGGCTCTTTTTTGCAGGGGACGGCCCCCTGACCTGGTAAGATAACGCCTCGCCGGAGGCGCTTGAACTACGGGCTTGGCTGGGCGTTTCTGTGGTGCGAGCTTCACAGGAGGCGGAGCAACTTCTGGCCGCGGCGGCTCAGAGGTAGAGGCTTGAAGAGGTGCCTCGCGCGGCTTCTCTTTCGGGCGGAAGGAGAGGAAGACTTGGCTCCTCTGGTTCGCGCCATTTCGATTTGACGAAATTTGGCCGAAAAAGATGATCGGAAAGGATGACCGGAGGTGCGCGCGACGTCGGGCTTTGGAGAGGAGGTGAACGGACGGTTGCTGCGACTTTTCCCCTTTCTGAAATGCTTTCGCAGCTCAAATGACCGGTATTTATAAAAAATAACGGAATATTAAAGGTCATCTTGGGTTTCGCAGAAGAAGGCCGATTCCGCAGCAAAAATTGGGGTTTCGCAAGAGAAAACCACTTTCGCAGCCCACTTCGCAGCTGCGAATTGGAGTCACTGTACCGCGGAATGGCGCTCGTGTGCCAAAAATTGGTTTCGCAGCTGCGAAACACCCTTCAAAATGGAGATATTGCTACGGAATTGGGGTTTTTTACGCCTTAGAGCTTCGCAGCCCACTTCGCTGCTGCGAAATGGGGACTTCTGTGCTGCGGAGTGGCACTCGTGTGCCATTCTTGGATTCGCAGAGGATTCAAAAGTGTTGCGAATTGATTTCGCAACAAATGGCCATTTTCGCAGAGAATTCCTCTTTGGCTGCGAAATCTCGCAGAGCTCTTTTTCTCCCCTGTTTTTGCTCTGTTTTTGCTCCGATTTCTTCTCGATTTCTTCCTTTGCATTTTCTCCCACCTGAGATCATTCAAAAAGATGAAATTACATAAAAACACACAATTTAAGATAAAAAATTAAGATCAAAAGTAGAGATAAAACTTTAAAATTTACAAAATTTACAAAAATTTTGGACTTTGGTGAAACCAAGTCCATCAAACCCTTATTTGCTTAAGCTTTTTGAGGCTCAAGGAGGTTGATTTCCTCCTTTTCTGGTTTGAACGGCTCCATGAATGGCTTGAGACGATATCCATTGACTTTAAAGGTGTCCTTGCCATTAGAATTCAATAATTCCACTACTCCATTGACATGTACTTGATGGATAATGAAAGGACCTATCCACCTTGACTTGAGCTTTCCAGGAAAAATATGGAGTCTTGTGTCATAGAGTAGAACTCTTTGTCCTTTCTGGAATTCCTTGTTGGAAATTAGTTGATCATGCCACTTCTTCATCCTCTGTTTTGCAACTTTGGAGTTGATGTAAGCATCATTTCTTAATTCCTCCATCTCATTAAGGTCTAAGCACCTCTTTGCTCCTGCTCTGATCAAGTCCATATTCAACTTTTTGATTGCCCACCAAGCTTTGTATTCAACTTCCACAGGGAGATGACACGCTTTACCATAGACAAGACGATAGGGGGACATGCCAAGAATAGTCTTATAAGTTGTTCTATACGCCCATAATGAATCATGAAGCTTAATAGACCAATCTTTTCTGCTTGAACTCACCACTTTCATCAATATGTTCTTTATCTCCCTGTTTGCTAGCTCAACTTGCCCGGAAGTCTGTGGATGATAAGGTGTAGCTACCTTATGCTTCACTCCATACTTGGCTAATAAACTTTCAAAAGGCTTGTTGCAAAAATGAGAACCTCCATCACTGATTATAGCTTTGGGCACCCCGAATCTTGCAAAAATGTTCTCTTTCAGAAACTTGAGAACCACTCTATGATCATTTTGTTTACAGGGCACTGCCTCAACCCATTTAGAAACATAATCCACCCCCACCAAGATGTAAGAATTACCAATAGACATTGGAAAGGTCCCATAAAGTCAATGCCCCATACATCAAATAGCTCAACTATTAGTATGGGGTTCATTGGCATTTGATTTCTTTTTGTCAGCTTTCCAAGCCTTTGGCATCTATCACAACTTCTACACATGATGTGGGCATCTTTGAAAAGAGATGGCCAAGTAAACCCTGATTGCAACACCTTCATAGCTGTTTTCTGAGAGGCAAAGTGGCCTCCACATGCATTTTCATGACAATGGGTTAGAATTCCTTGTTGCTCTTCTTCAGGCACACACTTCCTTATGATCTGATCTGCACAATATTTAAAAAGGAAAGGCTCTTCCCAATAATAAGCATGGATTTTTGCAAAGAAATGCTTCCTGTCCTGTGCATTCCACTCACTTGGAATTTCACCAGTAACTAAATAATTAGCAATATGAGCATACCAAGGAGTTTTTACTAGCAACATAAGTGATTCCTCAGGAAAGTCATCATTAATAGGCAAGGCATGAGAATTATGTGCTATAGCTAACCTTGAGAGGTGGTCAGCTACCACATTCTCCACTCCTTTCTTATCTCTGATTTGAAGATCGAATTCTTGTAACAAAAGAATCCATCTTATCAACCTTGCTTTTGCATCTTGCTTTGTCAATAAATACTTCAAGGCTGAATGATCAGTGAAAACAATGATGAAAGACCCTACCAAATAAGCACGAAATTTGTCCAAGGCAAATACCACAGCTAACAATTCTTTCTCTGTAGTTGTGTAGTTCCTTTGAGCTTCGTTCAATGTTTTGCTTGCATAGTAGATCACATAGGGCTTCCCATCTTCTCTTTGACCAAGCACAGCTCCTATAGCAAAGTCACTGGCATCACACATTAGTTCAAAAGGTAGTTGCCAGTTAGGGGCCCTCACTATTGGAGTTGTTGTTAAAAATTTCTTCAGTTGGTCAAAGCTATCTTGACATCTTTCATCCCATATAAACTTAGCATCCTTAGCTAACAGCTCACAAAGAGGTTTTGAAAGCTTTGAAAAATCTTTGATGAACCTCCTATAAAAGCCTGCATGGCCAAGGAACTGCCTTACTCCTTTTACAGTTGTTGGGGATGGTAGTTTGACAATAAGCTCCACCTTTGCTTTATCAACTTCAATGCCCTTTTCGGAGATGATATGACCAAGGACAATTCCTTGACGTACCATAAAATGGCATTTCTCCCAATTGAGCACCAAGTCTTTTTCAATGCATCTGTGAAGAACCGCTTCCAAATTGACTAAGCATTCCTCAAATGTACCTCCATATACGGTGATGTCATCCATGAAAACCTCCATAATTCGCTCCACCATATCACTGAAGATACTCAACATACACCTTTGGAATGTTGCAGGTGCATTACATAAACCAAAAGGCATTCTTCTGTAAGCATATGTTCCAAATGGACATGTAAAAGTGGTCTTTTCCTGATCTTCCACAGCAATCTCAATTTGAAAATACCCTGAATACCCGTCCAAAAAACAATAGAACGGATGGCCAGAGACTCTCTCCAACACTTGATCGATAAATGGCAATGGAAAATGATCTTTCCTGGTTACTGCATTCAATTTTCTATAATCAATACACACCCTCCACCCTGAAGTGAGACGCGTAGTGATTTCTTCTCCTTCATCATTCTGAACCACAGTAATCCCTGACTTCTTTGGTACCACTTGAGTAGGACTCACCCAAGAGCTATCAGATATAGGGTAAATAATACCTGCTTGAAGTAATTTCAGCACCTCAGCTCGCACAACCTCTTGTAAATGAGGATTCAATCTTCTTTGAAGTTGACGAATTGGCTTAGCTTCCTCCTCCATATATATATGATGCGTGCAAACTAAAGGACTAATGCCTTTCAAATCAGATATTTGCCATCCTATTGCTTTTTTACACCTCTTGAGAACTTCCAGTAAACACTTCTCTTGATGATTGGTCAGAGATGAAGATATTACGACAGGACATTGATTATTTTCTTCAAGGTATGTGTATTTCAGCTCCACGGGTAGAGGCTTCAAATTGAGTTTTGGGATCTCTTTTTCAGCATCTGCTCCTTCTTCTTTATTGAACAAAGGTAGAATCTCTTCTATCCTCCTCCAACTTTGTAGAGTAGCCAGCACATTAGGGGGTTCAGACAAACCTTCCTCACAATCCGCAAAACTTTCATTCAGCTTGTCTTGCATATTCTGATTACAGTGCTCCTCTACTAGAGTGTCAATAATACACACCTCTTCTGGACCCTCTTCTTCTTCCGGAGTGATTTGCTTTTTAGACATATAAAAAATGTTGAGATCAAGTGTCATGTTGCCAAAAGTGAGTTGCATGAGCCCATTCCTACAGTTGATGATTGCATTTGAGGTAGCAAGGAATGGCCTTCCAAGGATGATAGGAACTAAATTAGCTTCCTTACAGTAGGATCCGTATCAAGAACAATAAAATCCACCGGATAGTAGAAATTATCAACTTGAACCAAGACATCCTCAATTACTCCTCTGGGAATTTTTACTGATCTATCTGCTAGAGATAGAGTGATTGCTGTTGGCTTCAACTCACCAAGTCCCAATTGCTTGTAGACAGTATATGGAAGCAAATTAACACTTGCTCCCAAGTCCAATAAAGCTTTCTCCACTACCTTTCCTCCAATCATGACTGAAATGGTAGGACTTCCCGGATCTTTGTACTTCAAAGGAGACTTACATTGTAAGATTGCACTTACTTGCTCAGTCAAGAAGGCTTTCTTATTTACAGTCAACCCTCTTTTGATAGTACACAAGTCCTTTAGGAATTTTGCATATGTTGGAACTTGTTTAATCATATCCAACAGTGGGATATTGACTTTAACTTGTCTCAATACTTCAAGAATTTCAGCTGCATTTCTAATCCCCTTTTTCCCATGCAATGCTTGAGGAAAAGGTGGAGAAGTTGATTTCTTCAGCATTTCTTCCTTCAGAAGTTCCTTCTCTGGATTTGCATTCATTGTTGACTCATAGTCCTCTTTCTTTTCACTGATCTCTCCCTTTTTGTCTTCCATTTCCTCCCCTTTCATTGTCTCTTCTTCTTTCAACATGTGGCTTAGGTGGTGGCTGCTCAATTTTCTTACCACTCCTTAGAGTGATCAAGGCTTTGACATCTTTCATCTGTGATGATTCCCCCTCATGGCTTTCCACTTCATGGACACCCTTGGGATTTTGGTGGGGTTGAGAAGGAAATCTTCCCTTTTCTTGCACTGTATTCAAATTTGTGAGCCTTGATATTGAGTATGGAGATTATCTATCTTTGGGTTATATCATTTTGCATTCCATCCATCCTTTTGTTCAGAGTATTCTCTACTCTGTCAATTCTTTGATTAAGTTGAGCATTGATGGCTTTTTGTTCTCCAACAAAATCTCCCACTACCTTGCTGAGATTCAAAATGGCTTGTTCAAGACTTGAAGATTGCTGAGATGGTTGATCTGGCTGTTGGTACTGAGGTGCTCTAGGCTTCCATGAAAAATTTGGATGATTCCTCCAACTTGAGTTGTAAGTATTTCCATAGGGCGCATTGTTATTGGGCTTGAATTGTCCAACAACATTTGCTTGATCTCCAAACATTTCCCTTTCAGCTGAAATTGTAGGGCATTCCTCCACCAAGTGTTCATAGGATTGACAATTAGGACAAAGCTTCACTTGCACTGGTGCTTCAGCAACAGCTTGCACTTCATGCATCTTTTTCAGTTCCAGCTCCTCCAATCTTCTTGTCACAGCTGCAAACTTTGCTTTCGTATCATCCTCTTCTTTCAAGGTATACATCCCAGCCTTAGCATTGAAAGCACTAAGTTGAGACTTCATCTTTCCCACTTCTCCTTTGATCGGTTCATCCCATCCCCTTGAAACTTCAGCTACATAATTCAAGAAATCCATAGCTTCCTCCGGATTTTTGCTCATGAAATCTCCTCCACACATTGTCTCCAGGAGTTGCTTCATTGAGGACGACATCCCATCATAAAAATAGCTCACCAATAGCCAAGTATCAAAACCATGGTGAGGACATGCATTTATAGCTTCCATATATCTTTCCCAACACTCATAGAATTTCTCATTCTCTTTAGCTGAGAAGTTTGAAATTTGCCTTTTCAAGCCATTTGTTCTATGAGTGGGAAAAAATTTCTTAAGGAATTCAGCTTGTAAGTCAGTCCAAGTACGGATACTCCTTGGCCTTAAAGAATTAAGCCAAATTTTGGCTTTATCCTTTAAAGTAAAAGGAAATAACTTAAGCCTCATCAAATCAATTGAAGCTCCTCCCTCTTGGAATGTATTACAAACATCTTCAAATTCCTTGATATGTGCATAGGGATTCTCACTTTCCATCCCATGGAAAGTTGGTAGAAGTGGAACAATATACGGTCTGATCACTAGCTGCTCTGTAGGAGGTACTATACATGACGGTGCACTCATACGAGGTGGATGCATGCGGTCCCTCATTGATCTAAATTCATTGAGATTGTCTTGACGACCTTGGTGACTATGCTGATCTTCAGGTGTAGCTTCCATGATATTCAAGCTCAATTCCAATTCCTTAGTATGAGGTGTATCACTTTTAACAAGCCTTCCTCCACTGCCACGTATCCACTTTGGCATACAAAACTAGTATCTATCTGTACTAAAATGAAAATACAGGACAACAAAAGAAAACAGGGCTACAAAAACAAAATAAAACTAAGCTGAATTTAAAAGCTAACTTTAGATTATGAGTAAGTAGAAAAGAAAGAAAAAGAATTAATAAAGCAAAAGAAACGTTACCAAACTTGTGATGAAAATCACAAGTACACTGAAATAGTATCACTAGAAACTTGACACCTTCCCCGGCAACGGCGCCATTTGATTCATGCCTAATTGGTGTCTCAGCTGATTCGTGTCCAGCTGGTGCTCCTTGATTGAGGGAGTAATCAACAAAATTTATAACCTATTACACCATGAACTAGGGTAGCAAAGAAAAAGCTACTATAGCATAGTGGCTCTAGGATCGTTCACTGGGAAGGGTATTCAAACTGAAAATGATACCAATTCAAAGTGAATTGGTGCTGTTTCATTTCAAGATTAGCTTAAGAAATAAAACACAAACTTTGGTTGAAAAAGGTTTGGACTTAGATTAACAACACAGCAAGTGATGGAAATTACTTAAGAAGAAAAACATTCCTTGGAGATTCAGGTTCACAGGGGAGGTTCCTCATGCAAAGCATAGCTCCGGTCAGTTGGTTCAATTCCTCGCATTAGAGAATTAACATAAAGTCAATTCTCTAACAGGTGCTGTACAAATGCATCCCTTAATTGGATTTCAGCTCTAAATTCTCTCACTGATGCAACTTGCAATGGTTCGAGCCTCTCACTTAGCCTTTACCATTCAAGGTGATCTTTAACCTTGGACTTCCTTTCACAAGCTCGCAAGAGATAACTAATGGATGTCTCCTTAGAGTCCAAAAGCTTACCAAGTGTTGGCAATTCTAGAAAATCCTACCTTCAAGTCACCTCCCAGAGGCTCGCAAGGGGTAAACTAGTGCATCTCCATGGATAGAGATCACTTGCCTTACCAAGTGTTGGCCCAGGTGACTCCAAGGCGTTTTAAGTTAACTAAAAACATAGAAACCATTCACGGGACACACTTTCTTTCATTATAGCTGAAACCACAAAGCTTCTGATTCTTGCACTTGGAACCTTTCCCGGCAACCTTAACTCCAAGGAACTAAAAGGTTTAGTTACTCATTCTCTGGGGAAAATTCCTCAGAGAGTGCATAACTAAGTAAATGAAAAATACAATCAAAGTGAGAAGGTAAGGCAGAGCTCAAGCTCTGTATTTTACTTCCTTTGAAACTTTTACAAAAGGTTCATCACCCTCAGAACAGGCTCCTCGGGCTCTATTTATATCAAAATTACATTAATAGCTATTACATGGATATTTAGCCTTTTTCCTAACTTAAAAGCTAAGGAATCCTATAATTGGTGGCTTACAAGGAGAATTTGGGATTTAGACAACAAAAATCTGAAGAAAAATATCTCCAAGTGTCGGTTACAAATATCGGGAAGCACTAAGGACCATTTCGCAGGTGAAAATGAGGTCTGCGAAATTTCCAGATGAACAAAAAGGGCTGCGAAATCATTCGCAGCAAATGGCTGATTCCCACCGCTGCGAAGTTGGCTTTCATCTTGTGGTGTTTGGCTTCCATCGCGTCTGAAACTTAGGGAAATCCATAGCACTGTGCAAAAAGGCTGCGAAATATTCCGCAACAAAAGGGTGATTTCGCAACACTTTGCTAAATCCTTCCTTCAGCTTGGAGTGATCGGCTTCCAACGGCTGTAACTCCTTCATTTCAACTCCGAATTGCACACCGTTTGAAGCATTGGATTGTTGACTTCCTAAGCTTTAAAATGACATATAGCATGCATAAATTGGACTTCGGAAGTGCTCCAAAAGTGGCTGACATGACTGTCATCAAGAATGCTTCATGGCTGGTTTCTCTTTGCTTCCCCTCCTTGCATTCCGGATTTGCTTATGGCAAAGGACTTCAAAGCTTTGGTTCTTCATGCTTCTGCTCTTTCCATTGCTTTGCCAAGGATTCCAAATAACTCTCCTCAATCTTGGATTGCTTTGGTGATCAAATTACTAACAAAAACACCAAAACTTACACAATTTGATTAGAATTGATTGAAAGGGGCCTTAACATGTTAATTGGGTTAAAAGGCACTAACTACTACTCAAAAGTGTTTAAAAGGATTAATTACAAGCTATCAAATAGCACTTTTTAAGTAGTAATCAGTTAGATAGGTCCCAATAGTTCAATTTTGGTTTCAAAGTAAACCAGACCTTTACGATCGATAATTTCATTATCCTATCTTGTTTTCATCATAAACTACAACCTATCCAATGGGTCAAGACAACTCAGTATCATTTTTAGAGTAAATCGCGCCTATAGGATCGGTCATGTCATTGCCATGTTTGGTTTTCGTGACAAATCGCATCCGGTCCGATCGGTCATAATAGCTCAGTTTCATTTTCAGTGTAGCTCTAGAATGGAAGATTAGTCACATTGTTGTCTTGTTTTGTCTCATGACAAATAGCACTTGGTTAGATAGGTCCCGATGATTGAGTATTGTTTTCGATGTAAACCAGACCTATACGATCGGTAATGTCATTGTCCTATCTGGTTTTCATCACAGACCATACCCAATCCAATTGGTCACGATAACTCAATTTCATTTTCAACGTAGACCATATTTGTACAATCAGACACCTTAGTTTTCATCATAGTTGGCACCAAGTTTGATCGATCACAATATTGTAGTATCATTTTTTACATAGACTGCACCAATAAAAATGACCATCTCATTGTTCTATTTTGTTTTCGTCACAAATCGCACCTAGTCTGATCAGTCATGACAACTCACTTTTGTTTTTGGCATAGAATTCACCTATACATTTGGTCACATTGCTGTCCTATTTGGTTTTTTGTCACGGATTGCAGCTGCTCTGATTGGTCACGACAACTTAGTTTTGTTTTTGGCATAGACCATTTTTTATAATTAGTCGGTATAGGGTTCTATCGGTCACAATAGTTCAGTTTGGGTTTTGGCGTAGACTATTTTTTTATGATTAGTCATGTCATTGTCTTCTCAGGCTTTCATCATATACTGCACCTGATTCGATTTGTCATGACAGTTCAGTTTCTTTTTTAATGTAGGCCACATTTATAAGATCGATCACATCGTTGTCTTATCTGATTTTCGTCTCATACCACGTCTGGTCCTATAGGTCCCAATAGTTCAGCATAATTTTTGGCGTAGACTACACTCGTATGATTGGCTAGGTTATTTCCCTGTCTGGTTTTCATCACAGATCATACCTGGTCTAGTCGGTCACGACAGTTCAAATTCCTTTTCGACATAGACCGCACTTATCAGATCAATCACATTGTTGTTCTGTCTTATTTTCCTATAGATCGCACTCGATTCGATGGGTCCTAATAATTCAGTGTAATTTTTTACATAGACCTCACCTATATGATCGGTCAGGTCATTGTCATGTCTTGTTTTCATCACATACCGCATTTGGTTCAATCGGTCATGATAACTCAGTTTCATTTTCGACGTAGAATGTACTTATAAGATAGATTAAGTCATTGTCCTATCTAATTTTCATCACAAACCGCACCCGGTTAGATAGGTCCCAATAGTTCAATTTTGGTTTCAAAGTAAACCAGACCTTTACGATCGATAACGTCATTATCCTATCTTGTTTTCATCATAAACTACAACCTATCCAATGGGTTGACAAAACTCAGTATCGTTTTTAGAGTAAACTGTGCCTATAGGATCAGTCATGTCATTGCTCTATTTGGTTTTCATGACAAATCGCACCTAGTTCGATCGGTCATAATAACTCAGTTTCGTTTTCAATGTAGCTCGCATGTGGAAGATTGGTCACATCGTTGTCCTAATTTGTTTCATGACAAATAACACTTGGTTAGATTGGTCTCGATGATTGAGTATTGTTTTTCAGCTTAAACCAAACATATACG
>NW_023269675.1:288655-329115 GCF_004353265.1 Vitis riparia | reverse complement strand
TTTTCATCACAGAATGCACTCGGTTCGATCGTTCATGACAACTGAGTTTCATTTTTGGTGTAGATGGCACATGTACGATCGATCATGTCATTATCCTTTTTGTTTTTTTATGATAGATTGTACTTGGTACGATTGATCATGATAGATTAGTTTCATTTTTAGAGTAGATCACACATAGAAGATTGGTCATAATGTTGTCCTGTTTGGTTTTCATGACAAACTACACCATGTCCGATCGTTCACACTAATTCAGTTTCTTGTTCAGTGTACACCACATCTATAAGATTGATCACATTATTGTCCTATCTTGTTTAGTCACAAACCAGACCCAGTCCGATAGGACCCGATAGTTTAGTATTGTTTTCAACATAGACCTGACCCATAGAATTAGTCATGTCATTGTCTTGTCTTGTTTTCATCACAAACTATACCTAGTCTGATTGGTCACAACAACTCAGTTTCGTTTTCGGCATAAACCACATCTGTAGGGTCAGTCATGTCATTGTCTTATCTTGTTTTTGTCACAAACTACACCCCGGCCTAATTGGTCATGACAATTCAATATCTTTTTTTGGCATAGATTGCACCTATACGATCAATCATGTCATTGTCTTGTCTGGTTTTAGTCACAGACCACACCCAATCCGATTGGTCACGACAACTCAATTTCATTTTCAACATAAATCGTACCTATAGGATCGAACATGTCATTGTCATGTATGGTTTTCAACACAAACTGCACCTAGTCAAATAGATCCTAAAAATTTAGTATCGAATTTGGCGTAGACCAGACTTATATGATTGGTCACTTCGTTGTCCTATTTCATTTTTGTCACAGGCTACACACGGTCCAATCTATCATGAAGCTCAGTATCATTTTTAGCATAAATTGCACATGTATGGTTGGTCATGTCATTGTCCTTTCTAGTTTTCATGACAGACCACACCAACTTAGTTTCATTTTCAATGTAAACCACATGTGGAAGATTTTTCACATTGTTATCCTCTATGGTTTTCATCATAAACTACACCCGACCTGATCGATCATGACAATTAAGTTTCTTTTTTGGCATAGACTACACTTGTAAGGTCGATCACATCATTGTCTTGTCTAGTTTCGTCACTGACCACACCTGGTTCAATAGGTCTTGATAGTTTTGTTTTGTTTTCGACGTAGACTGTACTTATACAATTGGTCATGTCATTGTCCTGTTTGGTTTTCGTCATAGACTACACCTAGTTTAAATAATTATAACAACTCAGTATCGTTTCCGACATAAATTGTACTAGTACAATTAGTCATGTTATTGTCATGTCTGGTTTTCATGATAAACCACACCTAGTTTTCGACGTTGATAAGACCTATACGATTGATCACATCATTATCCTTTCTGATTTTCATCATAGAGGATAGTCGGACTGATCGATCATGATAGTTCAGTTTCACTTTTTACGTAGACCGTATTTGTATGATCGATCATGTCATTGTCTTGTCTAGTTTTCATAACAAATCACACCAAGTTCGATAAGTCCTGACATTTTAGTTTTGATTTCGGTGTAGACCACACTAATACAATCGGTAACATCATTGTCCTGTCTGGTTTTAGTCACAAATTGTACCTAGTCCAAACAGTCATGATAACTTAGTATCATTTTCAGAGTATACCGTACCTGTACGATCGATCATGTCGTTGTCCTATCTAGTTTTCATCACAGACCGCACTCAGTCTGATCGATCACAACAACTTAGTTTTGTTCCCAACATAGACCGCACATATAAGATCAGGCACGTCATTATCCTATTCGATTTTCATCACATACCACACCCAGTGAGATAGATCCCAACAATTTAGTTTCAATTTTGGGGTAGACTAGACCTATATGATCGTTCACTTCATTGTCTTGTCTAGTTTTCATCATAAACTGCACACGATCCGATTGGTTATGATAGCTCAACATCGTTTTTGTTGTATGCCGCATATGTACAATCAATCACGTCGTTATCCTTTCTAGTGTTCATGACAGCCCACACTCAGTTCAATCGGTCATGAAAGCTTAGTTTCATTTTGAGAGTAGACCCCATGTGGAAGATCAATCACATCATTGTCTTATCTGATTTCATCATAGACAACGTTTGGTTCAATAAGTGTAGAAAATTTAGTATCGTTTTCGGCGTAGACTAGACCTTTATGATTGATCACGTCGTTGTCCTATCTAGTTTTTGTCATAGATCGTACTTGGTCTGATTAGTCATGATAACTCAGTTTCATTTTTGGTGTGGACCACCTTTGTACAATTAGTCACATCATTGTCCTATATGGTTTTCATCATAGTCGGTATTAGGTTCGATCAGTCACAATAGTTTAATTTCATTTTCAGTGTAGACTCCTCTTGTATGATTGGTCAAGTCATTGTCCTGTCTGATTTTCATCATAGATTGCTCCCGATCTTATCGATCACAACAACTCAGTTTCATTTTTAGCGTAGACTACACCTATATGATCTATCATAACAACTGAAATTTGTTTTCAGCAAAGACCATATCTGTATGATCAATCATGTCATTGTCTTATCTTGTTTTCATCAGAGTTAGCACCCGATCCAATCTATCACAGCAACTCAATTTTGGTTTTGGCATAGATAAGACCTATATGATCAGTCACGTCATTGTCCTATCTGGTTTTTTTCCTAGACTGCACTCGGTTCGATCAATGGAGACAGTTTATTTTCCTTTTCAACGTAGATCACACCTATAAGGTTGGTCACATCATTGTCCTATCTTGTTTCATCATAGACTGTAGTCATTCCAATAGGTCTAGACAGTTCGGTGTCATTTTCAACATAGATCAAACCTATACGATCAGTCACGTTATTGTCTTATTTGATTTTTGTCACAGACTACACACGGTTTGGTTGTTCACAACAACTTAGTTTTGTTTTCAGTGTAAACCACATCTGTATGATTAGCCACATTGTTGTCTTATCTGGTTTTTGTTAAGTCAACACCCAATTCGATCGATCATGTTTGGTTTTCATAACAGACCACACCTAGCTAAATAGGTCTCCATATTTCAATTTCGATTTCGGCATAGACCTCACTTATATAGTTGGTCACATCATTGTCCTATTTGGTTTTCATCACAGATAGCACCCGATCCAACCAATCACAACAACTCAGTATCGTTTTTGGTGTAGATCGCATTTGTATGATCAATCATGTCTTTCTTCTATCTAGTTTTAATCATAGACTGCACCTGGTCTAATAAGTCACAATAACTTAGTTTTGTTTTCGACGTACACTACACCTATATGATTGGTCACGTCATTGTTCTGTCTAGGTTCATCACAGACTGCACCCGATCAGATAGGTCCTAACAATTCAATTTTGGTTTCACCATAGACAAGACTTACACAATCGATCACATTGTTGTCCTATTTGGTTTTTATCCTAGATGGCACCTGGTTCGATGGGTCATTACAGTTCAGTTTCAATTTCGGCATAGATCACACTAATATAATCAATCACATCATTGTCCTATCTGGTTTTCGTCACAAACTGTACTTGGTTCGAACAGTCACGACAACTCAGTATCATTTTTAGCGTAAACTGCACATGTATGATCAGTCATGTTGTTGTCCTATTTTCATCAAAGACCAAACACGGTTCGATCGGTCATGACAAGCTAGTGTTGTTTTCGACGTAGACCGTACCTATAAGGTCAGTCACATCACTTTCCTGTCTTGTTTCATCACAGATTGCACCTAGTTCAATAGGTCTCGATAGTTCAGTTTCTATTTCAATGTACACCAGACCTATATGATCAATCACGTCGTTATCTTGTTTAATTTTCATCACACACCGTACCTAGTCTAATTAGTCACAAAAATTTAGTATCATTTTCAATGTAAACTGCACCTGTACAATAGATCATGTCGTTGTCCTATTTGGTTTTCATCACAGATTGCATCATATCAGATCAATCGCAATAATTTAATATCGTTTTCGATGTAGACCACACCTGTATAATTGTTAAGTCATTTTCCTGTATAGTTTTCATGACAAACCGTATTTGGTCAGATAGGTTCTAAAAGTTTAGTTTTGGTTTCGACATAAAACAGACTTATACAATTCATCACGCCATTTTCATGTGTTGTTTTTGTCATAGATCGCATTCGGTCTGATCGAACAGGGTAGCTCAATTTGGTTTTCATTATAAACCACATTTGTGCAATCAGTCACATCATTGTCCTGTCTGGGTTTCATCATAGTTCGCACCCAGTCTTATTGGTCATTATAGTTTAGTATTGTTTTTGGCATAGACCGAACCTATACGATTGGTCATGTCCTTTTCCTGTCTGGTGTTCATCACATATTGCACTTGGTCCTATTGGTCATGATAGCTTAGTATCATTTTTGGTTTAGATCATACTTGTATAATCGGTGATGTCGTTGTTTTGTCTGGTTTTTCTCACAGATCACACTCAGTCCAATGAGTCACGATAACTCAGTTTCGCTTTTGGCATATATCGCACCTAGTCAGATAGGTTGTAATAATTCAGTTTCAATTTCGGTGTTAACCAAACCTATATAGTCGGTCACGTCATTGTCCTATTTGGTTTTCATCACATACGACACTGAATCTGATTGATCATGACAACTCAGTTTTGTTTTTGGCGTTAAGCGCACCTGTACGATTGATCATTTCGTTGTCCTATCTGGTTATCGTAACAGACCACACCTAGCTCGTTAGGTCACGATAGTTCAGTTTCGATTTCAGCATAGACCACACCATTACTTGGTCACATAGTTGTCCTGTCTAGTTTTTGTCATAAACTACACTCGGTTTGAACGTTTATGAGAACTCAATATTGTTTTCGATGCAGACCGCACATGTATGATCGGTCAAATCATTGTCCTGTCTAATTTTGTCACAAACTGCACTTGGTTAATAGGTCTTGACTTTTTAGTATCGTTTTCGACTAGTCCAAACCTATATGATCGATCACATCATTGTCTTGTCTAGTATTCGTCATAAACTGCACACGGTTTGATTAGTCACTATAGCTCAATATCATTTTCGGTGTAGACTGCACCTATACGATTGATTAAGTCATTGTCCTATCTGGTTTTCTTCATAGACTGCATCCTATTCGATCGATAAGGATAGTTCAGTATTGTTTTCAGCATAAGTTGCACATGTATGATCGATCATGCCATTTTCCTATCTAGTTTTCATCACAGACCATACCCAATCATATAAGTCTTAAAAGTCCAATTTTAGTTTCGGCGTAGACTTGACCTATACAATTCATCACGCCATTATCCTGTGTTGTTTTCTTCATACACTACACTCGGTCCTATTAGATAGGATAACTTATTTTGGTTTTCGGCGTAGACCGCATATGTACTATTGGTCACATTGTTATCTTGTTTGGTTTTCATCACAATTAGCAACTGGTCTAATTGGTCATTACAGTTTAGTATTGTTTTCGGCATAGACCGCACCTATAGGATTGGTCACATCATTGTCTTGTCTAGTGTTCGTCACATACTGTACCCAATCCCATTAGTCACGATAGTTTAGTATAGTTTTTAGCATAAACCACACCTACACAATTGGTCATGTCATTGTTGTGTTTGGTTTTTATCACAAACCGCACCTGTATGATCAATCGTGTCATTATCGTGTCTAGTTTTGAAAAAAAAAAAAAAAAGGCATAAGGTTTAATCGATCATGATAGCTCACTTTCATTTTCAACGTAGACCACATATAGAAGATCGGTGACATTGTTGTCCTATCTTGTTTTATCACACACCACACCCAATTCAACAAGTCCCAATAGTTTAGTATAGTTTTCGGTGTAGACAGAACCCTTACACTTGATTAGGTGATTGTCCTATCTAATTTTCATCATAGATGGCAACAGGTCTAATTAGTCACAACAGTTCAGTTTTGGTTTCGACATAAACTACACTAGTATAATCAATCATGTCATTGTCTTGTCTGGTTTTCATCACAAGCCGCACCTGATTAGATAATTCTCGACAATTCAGTTTTGGTTTTAGCGTAGACCACAACTATACAATTAGCCATGTCATTGTACTATTTGGTTTTTATCATAGATTGCACTTGGTCCGATCAATCACAATAGCTCAACATCGTTTTCAACATAGATCATACCTATACGATCGATCATATCATTGCCTTGTATGGTTTTCATGACAGGTCACACTTGGTCTAATTGGTCACAATAACTCAGGTTCGTTTTCAAAGTAGACTATACGCAAAAGATCAACCACATCGTTGTCTTATCTAATTTCGTCATAGGCCGCACCTAGTCTTATAATTCCCGATACTTCAGTATCATTTTCGGCCTAGACTACACCTATATGATCGGTCATATCATTGTCCTATATGGTTTTCATCACGGACCACACCTGGTCCCATCGATCATGGCAATGCAGTTTCGTTTTCAGTATAGATCACATCTGTATGATCAGTCACGTTATTGTCTTATCTGGTTTTCATTACAATCAACACTCAATCTGATTGGTCTTGACAATTTAGTATCATTTTCGATGTAGACCGTACCTATAAGATTGGTCACGTTGTTGTCCTATCTGGTTTTCATCACAAACTACACCCGATCCAATCGATCATGACAACTCAATTTGTTTTCATTGTATACTACACCTATATGATCGGTCATGTCGTTGTCGTATTCGATTTTCGTAACATACCGTAATCAGTTCGAGAGGTCCCAACAGTTTAGTTTCGCTTTTGGCATAAACCGCACCTATATAATCGATCACTTCGTTATCGTGTTTGGTTTTCATCTTAGATTGCAATTGGTTCAATCAGCCATGACAGCTCAATATCGTTTTCGGTGTAGACCATAACTATACAATTGATCAGGTTGTTGCCTTGTCTAGTTTTCATGATAGACTGCACTTGGTCCAATCGGTCACAACAACTCGGTTTCATTTCCAGAGTCAACTGCACAAGGAAATCGATCACACCGTTGTCTTGTCTGGTTTCATCATAAACCACACTCGATCCGATTGGTCATGGTAGCTCAATTACGCTTTCGGTGTAGAACACATCCATACGATCAATCACATCATTGTCCTATCTAATTTTCATCACAATCAACATCTAGTCCAATCAATCATGACAACTCATTTTCCTTTTCAACATAGATCGTACCTATATGACCGGTCAAGTCGTTGTCCTATTTGGTTTTCATCTCAGACTACACCTAGTCAAATTGACTAGACCTATATGATGGGTCACGTTGTTGTCCTATTTGATTTTTGTCACAAACCACACCAGGTTTGATCGGTCATGACAACTCAGTTTCATTTTTCAATGTAGACTACACCTATATGATTGGTCATGTCATTGTCTTGTTTGGTTTTTGTCATAGACCTCACTTGGTCCAATTGGTCACAACAATCCAGATTCATTTTTGATGTAGACCACACCTATAAAATTGGTCACATCGTTGTCCTATCTACTTTTTGTCACATACCACACTCGATTTGACAGGTCTCTATAGCAATTCATTATAGTTTTCAGCTTATACCACACTTACATGATTGGTCAAGTTGTTATCTTATCTAGTTTTCATCACAAACTAGATTCAGTCCAATCGATCACAACAGTTTAGTTTTCTTTACAACATGGACAACACTTATAAGATCGGTCACATCATTGTTTTGTTTCCTTTTCAAGACTACACCCAATTTGATCAGTTGTGACAACTTAGTTTCATTTTCAGTGTAGACTATACATGTATAATCGATCATGTCATTGTCTTGTCTCATTTTCGTAACACATCACAACTAGTTTAATAGGTCTCGAAAGTTTGGTTTTGATTTCAGCGTAGACTACGCCTATATAGTAAATCACATTGTTATCCTGTCTAGTTTTCATCATAGACCACACTCGATCAGAAAGGTCCCGACAATTCAATTTTGCTTTCGACGTAAACCACGCCTATACAATCAGTCACATTGTTGTCCTATCTGGTTTTCGTCAAAGACCACACTCAGTTAGATCAGTTATAACAACTCAATTTCATTTTTAGCATAGATCGCACCAATACAATGGGTCATGTCATTATCCTATCTGGTTTTCATGACAGACCGCACCTAGTTCAATCGATCATGGAAGCTTAGTTTCATTTTTCGGAGTAGACCACATCTATATGATTAGTCACATCATTGTCCTATCTGGTTTTCATCACAGTTGATACCCAATCCAATTAGTTATGATAATTTAGTTTTGTTTTTGGCATAGACCACTCCTGCATGATCTATCACGTCATTGTCTTGTTTTATTTTCATCACAAACCATACTTGATTCGATCGATCACAACAACTTAGTTTCATTTTCAACATAGGTCGTACCTGTATGATTGATCAGGTCATTGTCATGTTTGCTTTTCATCCATACCGCAATAAGTTCGATCGGTCATGACAATTCTGTTTTCTTTTCAATGTAGACCACAACTATAAGATCGTTCATATCATTGTCCTATCTACTTTTCGTCATAAACTGCATTGGATCTGATAGTCCCAATAGTTCAGTATAGTTTTCAATGTAGGTTGTACTCGTACGATCGATCAGGTCATTGTCTTGTTTGCTTTTCATCATAAATTGCATCTGGTTCGATCACTCACTATAGTTCAATTTTCTTTTTAGTGTAGATTGTATTTGTAAGACCGATAACATCACTGTCCTATTTGTTTGTCGTAACAAACTGCACTCGGTCCAATCGGTCATGACAACCTAGTATTGTTTTTAGCGTAGACTGCACCTATATGATCATTTATGTCGTTGCCATGTCTAGTTTTCATGACAGATCACACCCAGCCCGATCAATCATAATAACTCAATTTCGTTTTTAATGTAGACCACACATGGAAGATTGGTCACATCATTGTCCTGTCTTATTTCGGCACTGACTACACCCGGTCCAATAGGTCCCGACAATTCAGTATTGTTTATGACGTAAACTAGACCTATACAATCGGTCATGTCGTTGTCTTGTTTGGTTTTTGTAATAGGCCATACCTGATCTGATTGGTTATGGTAGCTTAGCTTTGTGTTCAGTGTAGACCATATTTGTACAATCAATCACATCATTGTCCTATCTGCTTTTCGTCACAATCAACATCGATTTTGATCGGTCATGACAACTAAGTATCATCTTTGACATAGACCATACCTATAAGATCGATCATGTCATTGTTCTATTTGGCTTTCGTCATAGACCGCACTCGGTTTGATCAGTCATGATAGCTAAGCTCATTTTCATTTTCAGTGTAAATGGCACATGTATGATCGATCATGTCGTTGTCATGTTTGGTTTTGGTAACATACCGCACTCGGTTCGATAGGTCCTAACAGTTCAATTTTGCTTTCAGCATAGACTGTACCTATACAATAAGTCACATTGTTTTCTTTTCTAGTCTTCTTCTTAGATTGCACCTGGTTCGATCAGTTACAATAACTCAATATCATTTTCCACGTAGACAAGACTAATACGATTAGTCATTTCGTTGCCCTATCTGGTTTTCTTGACAAAAAGCACCTAGTCTAATCAATCAGGACATCTCAATTAAGTTATTGACATAGACCACACATGGAAGATCATTCACATCGTTGTCCTGTGTTGTTTTCATCATAGACCACACCTAGTTAAATAGGTCCAGACAGTTTAGTATCATTTTCAGTGTAAACCAAACCTATATGATCGATCACATCATTATCTTGTCTGGTTTTCGTCACAGACTATACCCGATCTTATTGGTCACGACATCGTAGTTTTGTTTTCAGCGTATACCAATCCGTATGATTGGTCATGTCCTTGTCTTGTCTGGTTCTCGTCACAAACCTCACTGATTCTACTAAAAAAGTTCTATTTGATAACTTGTAATTAACTCTTTTAAACACTTTTGAGTAGTAGTTATTACCTTTTAACCCAATTAACATATTAAGGACCTTTGTAATCATTTCTATTCAAATTGTGTAAGTTTTGGTGTTTTTGTTAGTAATTTGATCACCAAAGCAATCCGAGATTGAGGAGAGTTCTATGGAATCCATGGCAAAGCAATGGAAAGCTCAGAAACATGAAGAACCAAAGCTTTGAAACTTTATAGTCCTTTGCCATAAGCAAATCATGAATGAAAGGAGGGAAAGCAAAGAGAGAAATCCACCATGAATCATTCGAAAGGACAGTCATTTTCAGCCACTTTTGGAGCACTTCCTGGAGCTCAATTTATGCATACTATATTCTGTTTCGAAGCTCGGTAAGTTAGCAATCCAATGCTTTAAATGGTGCACGATTCGGAGTTGACATGAAGGAGTTACAACCATTGGAAGCCGATCACACAAAGCTGAAGGCCAATTTCGCGGGCTGCGAAATCACAAGAGGATGGCTGCGAAATCAGCCTTTGGCTGCGAAATGGTGTCCTTCATGCTGCGAAATTTTGCAACCATCTTGCACGGTTGTGAAATTCTCCTGAAGCTTCCCGATATTTGCGACTGACATTTTTTAGATTTTTTGCTTTAGATATTTGATGTCTAAATCCCCAAACTCTCCTTGTAATCCACCTATCATAGGATTCCTTAGTTATTAAGCAAGAAAAAAAATGGTAAATAGCCTCATATATAATGTTTTTAATTTCCGTTACACAAAAAAAGGTCGGAGAGCTTGTTCTCACAGACAACTTTGTATAGTTTTTTGAAGGAAGTAAAATACAGAGCTTTTGCTCTGCTTTACCTACTCAATTTGATTGTATTGTATTTATATATTTTTCTTACTAGCCAAACAAGCTCTAAGGATGTTTCCTCAGAGAATGAGTGGCTAGACTTTTAGTTCCTTGAAGCTATGGTTGCTGGGTAAGGCCCCAAATGCAAGAATTGGTAGTTTTGTTGTTTCAGCCATTAATGAAGAGAAAGTGTGACCCATTAATGATTTCTATGTTTTTAGTTAACTTAAAACACCTTCAATTTACCTGAGCCAACACTTGGTAAGGCAAGTGATCTCCGTCCATAGAGATGCACTAGTTTATCTCTTGCGAGCTTTTGGGAGGTGACTTGAAGGTAGGATTTTCTAGAATTGCCAACACTTTGTAAGCTTTTGGACTCTAAGGAGACATCCATTAGTTATCTCTTGCGAGCTTGAGAAGGGAAGTCCAAGGTTAATGATCACCTTGAATGGCAAATGCTAGGTGAAAGGCACGAGCCATTGCAAGTTGCATCAGTGAGAGGGAATTAGTGCTGAAATCCATTAAAGGGAAGCATCTGTACAACACCGGTTAGAGAATTAACTATATGTTAATTCTCTAATGCGAGGAAAAGAAACAAGTGTCCGGAGCTCTGTTTTTGCATGAGGAGCCTCTCCTGTGAACCTAAAACTCCAAGGAATGTTTTTCTTCATAAGTAATTTCCATTACTTTCTTTTTAGTTAGCTTAAAACAAAACCTTTTTCAACCAAAGTTTATGTTTTCTTCTTAAGCTAACCTTGAAATGAAAAAGCACCAATTTAACTTTGAATTAGTATCAGTTGTAAGTTGAAAACCCTTCCCAGTGAACGATCCTAGAGCCACTATGCTATATTAGCTAAAGCTATCCTAATGCATGATGATATAGGTTATAAATTTTGTTGATTACTCCCTTCTGAGGACCACAATCAAGGGATACCAGCTGGACATGAATCAGCTGAGACACCAATTGGGAATGAATCAACTCACCCAGTCCGATCGGTTATGACAGCTCAATATATATATATATATATTAGAGTAGACTATGATGGAAAAAACCTGGATCTCTCTGTTTCCAATGTTTGAATCAGGTTAGGAATATGCGTAACTACCCTAGGTTTTTTCTAAATCCTATGCACAGTAGAAAAATGACATTTTTATATTTTAAAAGGATTCATAAAGTGATAACAAAAACCATACCTCATATTTGGATGTTCCTAAATCAAATCCACATGGTGAAAATGAAGATCGAAATCGTAGAAGTCACATAAACCCGAAGTCTTCCACCTGATGACTCAAACCTTGATCTTGGCACACTTTCGATGGGAAGGAAAAGAGGATGGAGGCTATGACTCTCTTTCTCTCTAGATGGTGGAAGACAAAAGCTATGGAAACCCTAATCAAGTAGGCTTAAGTGACTTGAGCCCACATGGGCTTAGGTCACTTAATCTAACCTATATTGGGTCCTAATTGATTAATTAACCTAATGGGGCCTACAAATTAATCAATTAACACAATCTAGAGACCTTGTTCACTTACCCCTATGTAACCTTGCATAATTACCAAAATGCCCTTATGCACAAAATTGAACCTAGAGCTAATCTGACCCTCATAACCCATGCCAAAAAGGTATATAAGTTCAGTGTGGGGACCATTGGGACCTATAGGAATACTAGCTCCCTTATAATCCAATTCTAAAGTTGATTCAACATCTCACTATAGAGAATTAATTGAACTCCAGTATCTTATGTAAATAACAATGAAACACCAAGTGCTCGAGTCCATGAATTACTATTTATTATGTTTAGTCTCCTTATGAACTGGTGTCTGTAGTCTAACAAGGTGAAAGTTATAAGCTAAGGGAACACACCTCCTTATGATCACCTAAGGGAACACACCGTCTCAATCCCAAGAGATATTATGGTGCCTTTATTGAGAATACCTATTGCTACCAACTTCCATTAATAGTGACCTAATCCATAGAGAATATATAATCAGCTTATGATCTCACCCGTAGGTCAAAGTCATTGCTAACTTTAGCATAAGCTCAATATTCTCTTATGGTTGAGAGACAATACAATGAAGCAACTTGGTAAAGTCATGACTACTTGATAGCTTTAAGTCATAATTCACCATAGGTCCTGTCCAATGTGCAATCATACACACTAGTGCACTCACCATGGGAAACCCATCCCAATAGCCAAGACCAGGCATCTCTCTAATTAGGAGGTGGTGCACTACAACCTTTAATGGGATGCCTAAGCCTAAGAACCAACTGTGAACAAGTCATCTATTTGTAAGGAACCCATGACTTAGATCTTCTGTGCAACTCCTAGTACACCTAAGTCACATATAATTAAAAAGATGCAAGCAAGAATGCTTATAAAGTATAATACATGGAACAAGGATAAATAAAAGTGAAACTAGAACATATTTAAATAAATAATTAATTCCAAATTTATTGCATCATGTCATGCTTTTAAGGGCTTTATCCTAATATACTATACATGTACAATCGGTCATGTCATTGTTATGTCTGGTTTTTATCATAGACCGTACCTGATCCGATTAGTCATAGTAGCTCATTTTCATTTTTGACATAGACTACACCTGTACAATCGGTCACATCATTGTCCTGTCTAATTTTTGTCACAAACTGCACTCAATCTAATCACCCACGATAGCTCAGTTTTGTTTGCAATGTAGATCCTATATGTATAATCCGTAATGTCATTGTCCTTTATGGTTTTTGTCATAGTCGGTAGTCGATCCAATCAATCATGACTATTCAATTTTGTTTTCAACATAAATCACTTATGTACAATCTGTAAGGTCGTTGTCCTGTCTGGTTTTCATCACAAACCGCACTCGATCGATCGATAATGACAAATCAGTTTTGTTTTCCTCATAGACCATACCTATATAATCGATCAGGTTGTTGTCTTGTTTGGTTTTCATCACAAACTACACCCAATCAAATAGGTTTTGACAATTCATTTTTGGTTTTAGAGTAGACCAGACCTATGAGATCAATCATGTCATTATCCTGTCTGGTTTTTATCGAAGACTGCACTTAGTTCGATTAGTCACGAAAATTCAATTTCGTTTTTAGTGTAAGCAACACATATACGATCAGTCATGTCATTGTCCTATCTAGTTTTGGTAGTATACCGCACCTAGTTTGATAGGTCCCAAAAGTTCAGTTTCAATTTTGGTGTAGACCACACCTATACAATTGGTCAAATCATTGTCCTGTTTGGTTTTCATCACAAACCACACCAATAAGATAGGTCCCAACAATTTAGTTTCAGTTTCGGCATAGACCACACCTATACAATTTGTCACATTGTTGTCATGTCTAATTATCATCATAGACTACACTTGATTCGATCAGTCATGACAGCTCAGTATCATTTTCGATGTAGGCTGTTCCTGTACAATCAGTCATATCGTTGTCATGTCTGGTTTTCATGATAGACTGTACCTAGTCTAATTTGTCACAATAACTTAGTTTCATTTTTGGCATAAGACTGCACTTATACAATTGATCACATCGTTATCTTGTCTAGTTTTTTCATAGGCCATACCAAGTTCAATTGATCTTCACAATTCAATTTATGTTTCAAAGTAGACTAGACTTATATAATTAGTTATGTCATTGTCTTGTCCCATTTTTGTTACAGATTGCATCTAGTTCGATTGTTCACAGTAGCTCAATTTCGTGTTTGACGTAGATAACATATATATGATCAGTCTTGTTGTTGTTCTATCTGGTTTTTGTCATAGTTGGCATTGGGTTAGATATCTCATTATAATTCAGTATTGTTTTTAGCGTAGACCGCACCTATACGATTGGTCACGTCGTTATCCTATCTGGTTTCTGTCACAAATCTCACCCAGTCGGATTAGTCACAACAACTCAATTTTTGTTCTAGTGTAGATGGCCCCTCTACGATTAATCACGTTGTTTTCCTATTTGGTTTTCGTCACAGACCGCACCCGATCCGATTAATCATGATAACTCAGTTTTGTTTTCGACATAAACAACATCTCTACAATCAGTCACGTCATTGACTTGTCTGGATTTCGTCATTATCGAACCCTTTCTGATTGATCACAATAATTTAGTTTCAGTTTCAATGTAGACCGCTCATGTATGATCGATCACGTCATTGTCCTATCTAGTTTTTATCACATATCGCACCTGGTTCAATCGGTCACGATAACTCAGTTTTGTTTTCGGCATAGACTGCACCTGTATGATCGATCATGTCATTGTCCAGTCTGGTTTTTGTCACAAATCGTACTTGATCTAATAGGTCACGACAACTTAGTTTTGTTTTTGATGTAGACCACACCTATACTATCAGTCACGTTGTTGTCCAATCTGGTTTTCATCACATTTGGCACCTATTCCGATCTGTCATGATAGTTTAGTTTCATTTTTTACATGGGTCACTCCTATATGATCGGTTATGTCGTTGTGTTGTCTATTTTTTTTGTAAAAGATCACACCCGATTTGATCGATCACAACGGCTCAGTTTCATTTTTGACATAGATTGCACCAGTAGCATCGGTCACATTTTTGTCATGTCTGGTTTTCATCAAAGATCGTACCCAATTCGATCGATCATAATGGTTGAATTTCATTTTCGATGTAAACTGCAGTCATGTTGTTGTCCTATCGAGTTTTCGTTACAATCAGTACTCGTTTCAATTGATCACGATAGTTTAATTTTGTTTTCCACGTAGGCCACTCTTATATGATCAATCATGTCATTGTCTTGTCTGATTTCATCATAGATCGCACCCAATCCGATCAATAACATACTGCACTCGATTTAATAGGTCCCGACAGTTCAAGTTCGATTTCAGAATAGACCACACCTATATAATCAACCATATTTTTTGTCCTATGTTGTTTTCGTCACAAACTACACACGGTTAGATAGGTCCCTTCAATTCAATTTCGGTTTCAACATAAACTACACCTATACAATTGGTCATGTCCTTGTCCTATTTGGTTTTTGTCATAGACTACACCTAGTTTTATCAATCACATCAGCTCAATATTTCAGAGTAGACCGCACCCATATGATTAGTTATGTTGTTATTTTGTTTGGTTTTCATGATAAACCATACCTGGTTTGGTCGATCACGATAGCTCAGTTTCATTTTCTTTATAAACCGCACATGGAATATCAATAACATCATTATCTTTTCTGCTTTCATAGTAGACCGCACTCGGTCCGATAGGTCCTAACAGTTCAATATCATTTTTTGACGTAGACTAAACCTGTACGATCAGTCACATCATTGTCCTATCTGTTTTTCGTCACAAACTACACCCGATCCAATCTATCATGATTGCTCAATTTTGTTTTCAACGTAGGTAGTACCTGTACGATCGGTTGCATCGTTGTTCTTTCTGGTTTTCTTCACAGACTCCACCCATTCTGATCGATCACTATACCTTAGTTTTGTTTTCAATATAAACCACACCTGTACAATTGGTCATGTTGTTATCATATCTAGTTTTGGTAATATATCAGACCCAGTTCGATAGGTCTTTGCAGTTCAGTTTCGGTTTCGGCTATACAATTGCTCACGTCATTGTCCTTTATGGTTTTCATCATAGACCACACACGATCAAATAGGTCCAGTCAATTTAGTTTTGGTTTCAGTATAGACTACACCTATACAATCAATCACCTTCTTGTTCTGTCTGGTTTTCATCACAAATTGCACCCAGTTCGATTTATCACAACAACTTGGTATCATTTTCGGCATAGAGCGTACAAGCACCCGTAAAATCAATTATGTCGTTGTCCAGTCTGGTTTTCATGATACACCGCACCCTGTCTGATTGATCATTACAACTCAATTTCATTTTCGTCGTAGACCACATGTAGAAGATCAATCACATCATTGTCATGTCTGTTTTCATCATAGACCACACTTAATCTGATAGGTCCTAACAGTTCATTATCATTTTTGGCATAGAGCAGACCTATACGATCGATCACGTTATTATCTTGTTTGATTTTTATCATAGACCACACCTAGTCCGATCGATCACAAAATCTCAGTTTCATTTTTTGTATAAACTATATTTGTATGATCAATCACATCATTGTCCTATCTGGTTTTCATCATAGGTGGAACTTAGTCTGGTCAATCGTGACAATTCAATTTCCTTTTTGGCGTAGACTGTATCTATAAGATCAATCAAGTTGTTGTCTTATCTTGTTTTGTATAGACCGTACTCGGTTTGGTAGATCCTGAAAGCTCAATATAGTTTTCGGTATATACCACACCTATATGATCGGTCACGTCATTGTTCTTACTTGTTTTTGTCATAACCGCACCTGGTCCAATCAGTTACAACAACTCAACTTTGTTTTCAGTGTAAATCATACTTGTACGATCAGTCATGTTGTTATCCTTTTTGGTTTTGGTAACATACCACACTCGGTTCGATAAGTCCTAATAGTTCAGTTTCAGTTTTGGCGTAGACCACACCAATACAATCAGTCATGTCGTTGTCTTGTTTGGTTTTCCTCATAGACCCCACATAATCATATAGGTCCCCATAATTCAATATCGTTTTTAGCATAGACCGCACCTGTATGATTATTTTATCATTGTCTTGTCTAGTTTTCATGAAAGACCGCATTTGGTCTAATTGGTCATGAAAACTCAGTTTTATTTTCAACGTAGACCATACGTGGAAGATTGGTCACATCGTTGTCTCGTCTGGTTTTGTCATAGACCACACTCGGTCTGATAGATCCCAATAGTTTAGTATTGTTTTTGGCGTAGGCTAGACTTATACGATCAATCATGTTATTGTCCTATCTAGTTTTCATCATAGACCACACCTAGTCCGATCAGTCATGACAACTCAGTTTTGTTTTCAATGTATACTACACCTATACAATCGGTCACGTTGTTGTTCTTTCTGGTTTTCGTCACATACCACACCCACTCTGATCGGTCATGACAATTTAGTTTCATTTTTGGTGTAAACCTTACTTGTATGGTTGGTCTTGTCGTTGTCTTGTCTTGTTTTGGTAACATATAACACCCGATTTGATAGGTCCCAACAGTTGAGTTTCAATTTTGGTGTAGACCATACCTATACAATCGGTCACATTGTTGTCTTGCTTGGTTTTTTGTCATAGACCACACCCAATCCATAGGTACTGATAGTTCAATATTTTTTTTTATGTAGACCAAACCTATATGATCAGTAACATAATTGTCTTGTCTTGTTTTCATCATAGATCACACCCAGTTTGATTGGTCATGATAGCTTAATTTCATTTTGGATGTAGATTGTATCTGTACGATTGTTTACGTTATTTTTTCTATTTGGTTTTTGTCATAGATCGCGCCTAATATGATTGGTCATGATAGGTTAGTTTTTTTTTTGGGCATAGACCACATCTGTACAATCAATCATATTGTTGTCCTATCTATTTTTCATCATTGTCAACACCCATTTCAATTGGTAAAGATAGTTCAGTTTTGGTTTCAACTTAAACTGCTCCTATACGAATGGTCACGTCATTGTCTGGTTTGGCTTTCATCATAGACCGCACTCTATCTGATTTTTCATGATTGTTCACTTTTCTTTTCAACATAAATCACACTTGTAAGATCTGTCACATCGTTGTCCTGTTTGCTTTTCATCACAGACCACACCTGATCTAATAAGTCCCAATAGTTTAGTATTGTTTCTATGTAGACCGCACTCATACATTTAGTCAAGTCGTTGTCCTATCAGGTATACATCATAGACCTCACCTAGTCTGATCGGTCATGACAACTCAAATTTCATTTTCAGTATAAACCACACCTATACGATAGATCATATCATTGTCCTGCCTGGTTTTGGTAACATACCGTACCTGGTTTGATAAGTCCTAATAGTTCAATTTCAGTTTTGGCGTAGACCATACATATACAATCAATCACCTTATTGTCATGTCTGGTTTTCCGTCACTGACCGCACACAGTCAGATAGGTCCTGACAATTCAATTTTATTTTTGACGTAGAGTAAACCTATACAATGGGTCACGTCATTGTCCTGTCTGGTTTCATTGCATACTATGCTCGGTCCAATCAGTCACGACAGCTCAGTATCATTTTCGACGTAGACCACACTTGTATGATCAATTATGTCGTTATTCTATCTGGTTTCATGATAGACTGTACCTGGTTTGATCGATCACGACATTTCAGTTTTGTTTTTGTGTAGACCGTACGTGGAAGATTGGTAACATCATTGTCCTATTTGGTTTCATCACAGACTAGATCTATAAGATCATTGTTCGATAGGTCTAGAAAATTCAATCTCATTTTCGGAATAAACCAGATCTATAAGATCGATCACATGATTGTCCTGTCTTGTTTTCATCACGATAGATGAATTTCATTTTCGACGTAGGCTGCACTTGTATGATTGGTCACGTGGATGTCTTTTCTGGTTTTCGTCACGGACCGCACATGGTCCGATTAGTCACGATAGCTTAGTTTCATTTTCAGTGTAGACCACATCTGTATGATCGGTTATGTCATTGTCCTATCTTATTTTTGTATAAACCATACCTGGTCTAATAGGTCCCGAAAGTTTAGTATTGTTTTCGACGTATACTGCACCTATACGATCGATCATGTTGCTGTCTTATTTGGTTTTCATCATAGACTGCATCCAGTATGATTAATCGCAACAACTCAATCTCATTTTTAGTGTAGACCGCACGTGGAAGATCAGTCACATCGTTGTCTTGTCTAGTTTTGTCATATACCACACATAGTCTTATAGGTCTCGATAATTCAATATCATTTTCGGCATACACTAGACTTATACAATCGGTCACATCGTTGTCTTAACTTGTTTTCATCATAGACCGCACTTGATCCGATCGATCATGACAACTCAATTTTGTTTTCTATGTAAATCGCACTTGTAGGGTTGATCATGTCATCCTATTTGGTTTTGGTAACATATTGCACTTGGTTCGTTAGGTACCGATAGTTCAGTTTTTATTTCAACATAGACCACACCTATATAATCAATCATGTCATTGTCCTTTTTGGTTTTCGTCACAAGCCTCATAAGATCATATAGGTCCCTAAAATTCAGTATCATTTTTGGCATAGACCACATCCGTACGATAAGTTATGTCATTGTCTTGTCTAGTCTTCATGACAAACCACACCCGGTCTAGTTGGTCATGATAGCTCAGTTTTATTTTCAACGTCGACTGAACATGGAAGATTGATCACATCGTGTCCTATTTAGTTTTGTCATAGACCATCCCCAGTCTAATAGGTCTCGATAATTTAGTAATGTTTTTATCGTAAACCATACCTATACTATCGATCACGTTGTTGTCTTGTTTGGTTTTTGTCATAAACCACACTCGGTCCGATTGGTCACGCTAGCTCAATTTCGTTTTCAACATACACTACACCTATAGATCAGTTATGTCATCCTTGTCTAATCCAATAGGTCTTGATAGTTTAGTATTTTTTTTCAATGTTGACTAGACCCATACAATCAATCACATCATTGTCTTATATGGCATTCGTCACAGACCACACCCTGTCTGATCGTGTTAAGATAAAGCCCTTAAAAGCATGACATGATGTAATAAATTTGGAATTCATTGTTTTATTAATGATGTTCCAATTTCAGTTTTATGTATCCTTATTCCATGTATTATACTTTATGAGCATTCTTACTTGCATCCTTTGCATTGTACATGGCTTAGGTGCATTAGGAGTTGCATAAAAGATCTAAGTCATGGGTTTCTTGCAAATAGAGGACTTGGTCACAGTTGGTTCATAAGCCTAGGCAACCCATTAGAGGTTGCAATGCACTATCTCCTAATTAGAGGGATGACTAGTCTTGGCTATTGGGATGGTTTTTTCCATGTTGAGTGCATTAGTGTGTATGGTTGCATATTAGATAGGATCTATGATGAGTTATGACTTAAGGCTATCAAATAGTCATGACTCCACCAAGTTACTTCATTGTGTTATCTCTCAATTTTGAGAGAATATTGAGCATGTGTTGAAGTTAGCTGCAACTTTGACCTACGGGTGAGATCATAAGCTGATCATATATTCCTTATAGATTGGGTCTTTATTGATGGAAACCGATAGCAATAGGTATTCTCACTAAGGGTACCATGATATCTCTTGGGATTGAGATAGTGTGCCCCCTTGGGTGATCCTAAGGAGGTGTGTTCATGGAAACTATGGCCATAGTAGTTCCTTAAGTGAAACTTAACATAGGCTCTTTGAGAGCTAAGATATGTTAATTGAACACACAATAAGAGGATTTTTAACTCAAGGATGGTAGAGGTAGTCTTGAAAGGATGATAGCTTTCACCTTGTTAGACTACGAACACTAATTCATAGGGAGACTAAACATAATGGATAGTAGGTCATAGATCTGAGCACTTGGTATCTGGTTGTTATTTACATTGTTATGGTAGAGCCCTTAAAGAATGATATGATGTAATAAATTTGGAATTCATTATTTATTTAATGATGTTCCAATATCACTTTTATCCTCATTCCATGTATTATACTTATGAGCATTCTTGCCTACTTCTTTTGTAGTGTATGTGACTTAGGTGCCTTAGGAGTTGCATAGAAAATCTAAGTCATGGGTTCCCTTGCAAATAGATGACTTGTTCACAATCGGTTCATGGGTCTTAGCAACCCATTAGAGGTTGTAGTGCACCACCTCCTAATTAGAGGGATGGCTGGTCTTGGCTATCGGGATGGGTTTCCCATGGTGAGTGCACTAGTGTGTATGGTTACACATTGGACAAGACCTACGATGAGTCATGACTTAAGGCTATCAAGTAGTCATGACATCACCAAGTTGCTTCATTATGTTGTCTCTCAACCTTGAGAGAATATTAAGCTTGTGCTAAAGTTAGCAATGAATCTGACCTACGGGTGAGATCATAAGCTGATCATATATTCCCTATGGATTGGGTCATTGTTGATGGAAGTCGGTAGCAATAGGTATTCTCAATAAAGACACCATGATATCTTTTGAGATTGAGATAGAGTGTCCCCTTAGGTGATCCTAAGGAGGTGTGTTCATGGAAACTATGGCCATAGTAGTTCCTTAAGTGGAACTTTACATAAGCTCTTTTGAGAGCTAAGATATGTTAATTAAACACACAATAGGAGGTTTTGTAACTCAATGATGGTAGAGGTAGTCTTCAAAGGCTAATAGCTTTCACCTTGGTAGACTACGAACACCAGTTCATGGGGAGACTGAACACAATGGATAGCAGGTCACGGATCCAAGCACTTGGTGTCTCGCTGTTATTTACATAGAATATTAGAGTTCGGTTAATTCTCTATAGTGGGATGTTAAATCAACTTTAGAATTGGATTATGAGGGAGCCAGTATTCCTATGGGTCCCAATGGTCCCCGCTCTGAGCTCATATACCTTATTGGCATAAATTATGAGGGTCAAATTAGCTCTAAGTTCACTTTTGTGCATAAAGGTGTTTTGGTAATTATGCAAGGTTACAAGGGGTAAGTGAACAAGATCTCTGGATTAAGCTAATTGATTAATTAGTATGCCCTATTAGTTCAATTAATCAATTAGAACCCATTTTAGGTTAGATTAAGTGACCCAAGCCCATGTGGGCTCAAGTCACTTAAGTCCACTTAGGAACCCTATAAATACCCCCTAGGGGTTAAGGTTTCCATAGCTTTTGTCTTCCACCATCCAAAGAGATTGAGAGCCATAGCCTCCACCTTCTTTTCCTCTCCACCAAAAGTGTGCCAAGATCAAGGTTCGAGTCATCGGGTGGAAGACTTCGAGTTTATGAGACTTCTGCGATTTCGATCTTCATCTTCACCATGTGGATTTGATTTGGGGACATCCGAATTTAAGGATGGTTTTCATTAGCACTTTTTGAATCCTTTTAAAGTATAAAAATGTTATTTTTCTACTGTGTATAGGATTTAGAAAAAGCCTAGGATAGTTATGCATGTTCCTAACCTGATATGGACTTAGGAAATGGAGAGATCAGGGTTTTTCCCATCATACATAAGATATTGAAGTTCAATTGATTCTCTATAGCGGGATATCAACTTCAGAATTGAATTCGGAGGGAGCTAATATTCTTATGGATCCTAGTGGTCCCCGCTCTGAGCTCATATACCTTGTTGTCATGGGTTATAAGGGTCAGATTGGCTCTAGGTTCACTTTTGTACATAAGGGTATTTTGATAATTACGTAAGATTGCATATAGATAAGTGAACAATGTCTCTAGATTGGGTTAATTGATTAATTAGTAGGTCCTATTGGGTTAATTAATCAATTAGGACCTATTTTAGGCTAGATTAAGTGACCCAAGTTGTTAGTGGGCTAAAGTCACTTAAGCCTAATATAAAACCCTATAAATACCCCCTTAGGGGTTAGGGTTCACATAGTTTTTTCTAGAGAGCCATCTTCCATCTCCATAGAGAGAGAGAAGGAGTCATAGCCTCCACCCTCCCTTCCATCCTTACCAAAAGTGTGTTAAGATCAAGGTTCAAGTCATCGGATAGAAGACTTTGAGTTTACAAGACTTCTATGATTTCATTCTTCATCTTCACCACGTGGATTTGATTCAGGAACATCCGAATTTGAGGTATGGTTTTCGTTAACACTTTCTAAATCCTTTTAAAGTTTAAAAATGCTATTTTTTTTTTATTATGTATAGGATTAAGAAAAGGCCTAGTATAGTTATGCATGTTCCTAACCTTATTCGGGCTTGGGAAATGGAAAGATTCGGGTTTTTCCCATCAGATCGATCACAACGACTCAATTTCGTTTCTAACGTAGACTGCACCTATACAATCGATCATATCATTTTCTTGTTTGGCCTTCTTCATAGATCGCACTTGGCCCGATCAGTCATGATATGTCAATTTTGTTTTCAACATAGACCTCATATGTACGATCAGTCACTTCATTGTCTTATCTTTTTTTTCATAAAAGTTGGCACTTGGTCTAATCGGTCAAGATAGTTCAATTTTGAGTTCGACATTAACTGCTCCCTTATGATCGATCATTCCACTGTCCGGTTTGGTTTTCATTATAGTGTGCAACTGGTTTGATCTATCACGACAACTCAGTTTCCTTTTCAATGTAGGCCGCACTTGTAAGATATGTCACATCGTTGTCTTGCCTGATTTTCATAAAACACCATACCTACTCCGATAGGTCCTAACAATTGAGTATAGTTTTCGACATAGACCATACCCGTATATTCGGTTACATCATTGTCTTTTCTGGTTTTTGTAACATATTCCACCTGATCCAATCATGCACAACTCAATATCATTTTTTGATGTAGACTACAACTGTAAAATCGATCATGTCATTGTCCCGTCAAGTTTTCATGACAAATTGCACCCGGTCCAATTAGTCATGACAACTCAATTTCGTTTTCGACCTAGAGTCCACCTGTACAATCGGTTTTGTCGTTGTCCCGCCTGGTGTTGTCATAGACCATTCCCTATTCGATGGGTCCTAACAGCTTAGCATTGTTTTAGATGTAGACCAAACCTATACAATTGGGCATGTCGTTGTCTTGACTGGTTTTCATCACAGACTACACACAATTCAATCATACATAACAACTCAGTATCATTTTTTAAGTAGACCATACCTGTACAATTGGTCATATCATTGTCCTGTCAAGTTTTTATGACAGATTGCACCCGATTCGATTGGTCATGATAGCTCAATTTTGTTTTTGAAATAGATTCCACCTATATGATCAATCACGTCATTGTCCTGCCTGGTTTCATCACCAACCATTCCCAGTTCGATAGGTCCAAACAATTTAGTATCATTTTTTATGTAGACCATACTTATATGATCGGTCATGTTATTTCTTGTTTTTTTTTCGTCATAGCCCACACCCTATTTGATTATTCATGACAGCTCAATTTTGTTTTCAACATAGATCGTACCTATACGATCGGTCAGGTTGTTGTCCTGTTTGGTTATCATAATAGATTGCACCCAATTAGATAGGTCTCGATAGTTCAATTTCAATTTTGGAGTAGATCATACCTATATGATTTGTCATGTCATTGTCCTGTCATGTTTTCATAATAGACTGCACTGAGTTCGATTGGTCACGACATCTCAATTTCATTTTTTATGCAAACCATACATGTACGATCGATCATGTCATTGTCTTATCCAGTTTTCATAACATACCGCACCCGGTTCGATAGGTCCCGATAGTTTAATTTCAGTTTCGATGTAAACCAAACCTATATAATCAGTCATGTTGTTGTCCTATCTGGTTTTCATCATAGACCACACCCGGTTAGATAAGTCCCGACATTTCAGTTTTGGTTTTGGCGTAGACCACACCTATTAAATGGGTCACGTCATTGTGTTGTTTTGTTTCTGTCACAAATTGCACTTTGTTTGATCAGTCACGACGGCGTAATATCATTTTCAGCGTAGACAACACCTATATAATTGATGATGTTGTTGCCCTGTCTAGTTTTCATGATTAATCACCCGATTCGATCGGTCACGACAACTCAGTTTCATTTTAAGCATAAATTGCACGTAGAAGATCGATCACATCATTGTCCTATCTAGTTTTGTCACAAACCATGACCAATCCAATAGGTCCCGACTATTTAGTATCATTTTTGTTCGAAACCAGACTTATATGATCAGTCATATCGTTGTCTTATCTAGTTTTCATCATAGACTGCACTCAATCCAATCAATCACGATAGCTTAATATCATTTTCGACGAAGTCCTTACCTATATAATCAGTCATGTTGTTGTCTTGTCTAGTTTTCATGACATACCACAATCAGTCTGATTAGTCATGACATTGTTGTTTTGCTTTCAATATAGACTACATCTGCACAATTGGTCACTTCGTTGTCCTCTCTGAGTTCTTCATAGACCACACTTATTCTATTGGGTCTTGAAAATTCACTATCGTTTTTGGTGTATACCTGACCTATATGATCAATCATGTCATTGTCTTGTCTAGTTTTCGTCACAAACTACCCCCGTCCAAGCGGTCATGATAGCTCAATTTCATTTTCAGCATAGACCATATTTGTATGATCAATTAGGTCATTATCCTTTCTTGTTTTCAACACAGACCGTACCAGATCAAACAGATCAAACCTATAAGATTGGTCACATCGTTGTCCTATCTGGTTTTCTTCACAAACTGCACTCGGTTTGATCGATCATGACAGTTTAGTTTCGCTTTTGATATAGACCACTCCTCTATGATCGGTCGTGTCATTCACCAATCTAGTTTTCATCTTAGACCATACTTGATTCGATAGGTCACGACTGTTAGGATAGAGCCCTTAAAATCATGACATGATATAACAAATTTTGAATTCATTATTTATTTAATGATGTTCTAGTTTCACTTTTATCTATCCTTATTCCATGTATTATACTTCATGAGCATTCTTGCCTGCATCTTTTGCATTGTATGTGACTTGGGTGCATTAGGAGTTGCATAGAAGATCTAAGTCATGGGTTCCTTGCAAATAGATGACTTGTTCACAACCGATTCATGGGTTTAGGCAACCCATTAAAGGTTGTGGTGCACCATCTCCTAATTGGAGGGATGGCTGGTCTTGGCTATCAAGATGGGTTTCCCATGGTGAGTGCACTAGTGTGTATGGTTACACATTAGATAGGACCTATGGTGAGTCAAAACTTAAGGCTATCAAGTAGTCATGACCTCACCAAGCTGCTTCATTGTGTTGTCTCTCAACCTTGAGACAATATTGAGCTTGTGCTAAAGTTAGTATTCTCTATGGATTGGGTCACTGTTGATGGAAGTCGGTATCAATAGGTATTCTCAATAGAGGCACCACAATATCTCATGGGATTGAGATAGTGTGTCCTCTTAGGTGATCCTAAAGAGGTATGTTCATGGAAACTATGGCTATAGAAGTTCCTTAAGTGGAACTTGACATAAGCTTTTTGAGAGCTAAGACATGTCAATTGAATACACAATAGGAGGATATGTAACTTAATGATAGTAGAGGTAGTCTTAAAAGGCTGATAAATTTCACCTTATTAAACTATGGACACCAGCTCATGAGGAGACTGAACACAATGGATAGTAGGTCACAGACCCGAACACGTAGTGTCTCGTTGTTATTTACATAGGATACTGGAGTTCAATTGATTCTCTATAGTGGGATGTTCAATCAACTTCAAAATTGATTATGAGGGAGCCAGTACTCCTATGGGTGCCAATGGTCCCCGCTCTAAGTTTATGTACCTTGTTGGCCTGGATTATAAGGGTCGGATTGGCTCTAAGTTCACTTTTGTGAATAAGGGTGTTTTGGTAATTACGTAAGGTTGCACAAAGGTAAGTGAACAAGGTCTCTGAATTGGACTAATTGATTAATTAGTAGGCCCTAATAGGGCTAATTAATCAATTAGGGCCCATTTTGGACTAGATTAAATGACCTAAGCCCATGTGGGTTCAAATCACTTAAGCCTAATTAGGAACCCTATAAATACCCTTTAAGGGTTAGGGTTTCCATAACTTTTGTCTTCCACCATCCAAAGAGAAAGAGAGTCCTAGCCTCCATTCTCCTTTCCTCCCCACCAAAAATGTGTCAAGAACAAGGTTGAGTCATCGGGTGGAAGATCGTGGGTTTACGCGACTTCCGACAACTTCAAGGTCGTCTTCAACACTTGGATTTTGGGGTTTGGGAACATTTAAACCTAAAGGTTAGTACTTTAACCATTAAAGATCAATTTTTTTTTAAAGAATTGAAATTGCTTTCATTGCTCAGATCTAAGATGCCAACAACAACAGTTCAATATCATTTTTTACGTAGACCAGACCTACATGGTCACGTCATTGTCTTGTCTGGTTTTTGTCACAAACCACACTCGGTCCGATCTGTCATGATAACTCGATTTCGTTTTAAGTGTAGATCGTACCTATATGATCAGTCATGTCGTTGTCTGGTTTGGTTTTCATCACAAATCGTACTTAGTCAGATAGATCTCGATAATCAAGTTTTGGTTTCAAAGTAGACCAAACCTATATGATCGGTCTCATCGCTGTCCTGTCTGGTTTTCTTCATAGACTGCACTTGGTCCGATCAATCATGACAACTTAGTTTTGTATTCGACATAGACAACATTTGTTTGATCGATGATGTCGTTGTCTATTTTGGTTTTTTTAATAAACTACACCTGGTTCGATAGGTCTCGACAGTTCAATTTCGGTTTCGATGTAGACAACACATATAAAATTGATCACGTTGTTGTCTTGTATAGTTTTTATCACAAATTACACCTGATCCGAGCGGTGACAATAGGTCAATATCATTTTTCAGTGTAGACTGCACCTGTACAATCAGTCATGTCGTTGTCATGTCTGGTTTTCATCACAAGTCGCGCTTGGTCCGATTTATCATGATAACTCAGTTTTGTTTCGATGTAGACCACACATGAAAGATCGATCACTGAAACTCAATTTTGTTGTCAACATATACAACATTTGTACTATCAATCACATCTTTGTCTTATTTTATTTTCGTCATACTCAACACCGATCTGGTTAATCATTAGAGTTCAGTATCATTTTTGACATAGACCACCTATACAATCGGTTACATTATTATCCTATCTTATTTTCATCACAAACTACACCCGATTCTACTAGTTACAAAAGTTCAATATTGTTTTTAAGGTAAATCGCACCTGTATGATTCGTAACATCATTATCCTGCTTGGCTTTCATCATAGACCGAACCCAATTAGATAGGTTGCGACATTTCAGTTTTTATTTTGGTGTAAACCACATCTACACAATTGGTCATGTCATTGTCCTATCTAGTTTTCATCCCAAACCACACCTAATCATAACAACTCAGTATTATTTTCACCGTAGATCGCACTTATACGATTAATCATGTCATTGTCCAATCTAGTTTTCATTACAAACCACACCTAATCAAATAGGTCCAAACAATTCAGTTTCAATTTAGGCATAGACCACACTAATACATGCGGTCATGTCCATGTCCTGTTTGGTTTTCGTCATAGATCACACTTGGTTTGATTCCTCATGATAAGTCATTGTCGTTTTCAATGTAGATCACACTTGTATGATCAGTCATGTCATTATCCTATGTTTTTTGTAACATATCGTACCCGATTCGATAGGTCCCGATAGTTCAGTTTCGATTCGGCATAGACCACACCAATACAATCAATCATGTCATTGTCTTGTCTTGTTATCATGATAGATCGCACCTTGTTCGATAGGTCATGATAGTTTAGTTTTGATTTTGACATAGATCACACCAATATAATCGGTCAAGTCACGTCATTGCCTATTTCGTTTTCGTTATAAGTCATACCTAGTGTGAATAGTCATGACAGCTCAGTATCATTTTCAACGTAGACCACACTTGTAAGGTCAGTCACATCGTTGTCCTGTCTTGTTTCATCACAGACCGCACTTAGTCTAATAGGTCCCGACAATTCAGTTTCTATTTCAATGTACACTAAACCTATACAATCGATCACGTCGTTGTCCTATTTAGTTTTTGTCACATGTCGTACCTGGTCCAATCTATTATGACAATTCAATATCATTTTCAGCGTAAATCACATCTGTACGATTGGTCATGTCATTGTCTTGTTTGGTTTTCATCATAGACTGCACCTTATCCAATCGATCACAACAATTCAATATCATTTTCGGCGTAAACTGCACCTGTGCGATCGATAAAGTATTTTCTTATATGGTTTTCCCCACAGACTGCAATTGGTCAAATAGGTTTTAAAAGTTCTGTTTTTGTTTCAACATAGACTAGACTTATGCAATTCGTCATGTCGTTGTCGTGTGTTGTTTATCATAAACCGTATTCAGTTCAATCGAACATGGTAGCTCAATTTGGTTTTCGCCGTATACCACATTTGTACGACTAGTCACATCATTGTCTAGTTTGGTTTTCGTCACAACCAGCACCCTGTCTTATTAGTCATTATAGTTTAGTATCATTTTTGGCATGGATCGAACCTACACGATCGATCACGTCCTTTTATTTCTAGTGTTCATCACATATTGCACTCGGTTCTATTGGTCACGATAACTCAGTATCATTTTCGGTGTAGATCGTACTTATACGATTGATCATGTTGTCCTATTTGGCTTTCATCACAAACAGCACCCTATCCAGTGAGTCACGACAGCTCAATTTCACTTTTGTCATACACCGCACTTGTATGATAGATCACATTATTGTCTTGTATTGTTTCATTATAGACAACATTAGTCATATAGGTCTTAACAATTCAATTTCAGTTTTGGCGTTGACTAGACTTATACAATCGGTAATGATAGTTCCATTTTCTTTTTGGTGTAAACCACAATTGTAAGATTGGTCACATCATTGTCCTATTCCCTTTTCATCATAGACCGCACTTGATCTGATAGTCCTAAGAGTTCAGTATAGTTTTTGGCGTAGACCATACCCATACGATCGATCAGGTCGTTGTCCTGTCTGCTTTTCATCATAGACCACACTCAGTCCGATCAGTCACAACAGTTCAATTTCATTTTAGCATAGACTATAACTGTAAGACTGGTCACATCATTATCCTGTCTACTTTTCGTAACGAACTACACTCGATCCAATCAATCATGACATCTCAGTATCATTTTCAACATAGACCGCACCTATATGATAGTTCATGTCGTTGCCATGTCTGGTTTTTATGATAGATCGCACCCAGTCTAATCGGTTAAGACAACTTAGTTTCGTTTCCGGTGTAGACCGCGTGTGAAAGATTGGTTACATCATTATCCTGTTTTGTTTCATCACTGATCACACCAGTCCCATCGGTCCCGACAGTTCAGTATCGTTTTCAGTGTAAACCAAACTTATATGATCGATCATGTCATTGTCTTGTCTGGTTTTTGTCACAAACCATACTCAATCCAATTAGTTACGACGACTCAGTTTCATTTTTGGTGTAGACCACATTTGTATGATCAATCACATCATTATCCTATATGTTTTTCGTCATAGTCGACATCGGGTCCGATCGGTCACGACAGTTAAGTATTCTTTTCGGCATAAATTATACCTATAAGATCGATGATGTCCTTGTCATGTTTGGCTTTCTTCATAGACCGCACCCGATCAGATCGATCATCAAAACTTTGTTTCATTTTCAACATAGACTGCACTTGCATGATTGTTCACGTCATTGTCCTATCTAGTTTTCGTCATAAATCACACCTGGTCCTATCGGTCACGACAACTCAGTTTCGTTTTCAGTATAGACTACACCTGTACAATTGGTCACGTTGTTCTCTTGTCTAAATTTCATTGTAGATTACACTTGTACCAATCGATCTTAGCAGCTCAGTTTCGTTATTAGTGTAAACCACATTTGTATGATTAGTCACATCATTGACCTATCTAGTTCTCATCACAATCGGCACTCAGTCCAATTGGTCATGATAGTTTAGTTTCGTTTTCGTCATAGATTGCTCTTGTACGATCTGTCACGTTGTTGTCCTGTCTAGTTTTCATCATGGACAGCACCCAATAAGATCCATCAAGACAACTTAGTTTCTTTTTCGACGTAGACCATACTTATACAATTGGTCAGGTCATTATCTTGTCTAGTTTTCATCATAGATTACACCCAGTCAGATAGATCCCATAGTTTGTTTCGGTTTCACAGTAAACTAGACTTATACGATCGGTAACATCATTATCTTGTCTGGTTTTCGTCACAAACTACACCTGAACTGATTAGTCAGTACGACCTAGTATCGTTTTCAGCGTAAACCACACCTATACGATCAATCATGTCATTGCTATGCTTGGTTTTCATGACAAATCACACTAGATTTAATCAGTCACAACAACTCAATTTCATTTTCAGTGTAGCCTGCATATGGAAGATCGGTCACATCATTGTGTTGTGTTGTTTCATCATAAACTAAACTTGGTCTAATAGGTCCCAAATATTCAATATCATTTTTTATGTAAACCAGATTTATACAATCGATCACTTCATTATTCTATTTGGTTTTTATCATAGATCGTATCAGGTTCGATTGGTCATGACAACTTAGTTTAATTTTTGGCGTAAACCACATTTGTACAATCAGTCACATCATTGTCCTTTCTAGTTTTCATCACAATTGGCACCAAGTCTGATCGGTCATGATAGTGTAGCATCGTTTTCGATGTGGACCGCACCTATAAGAATGGTCACATCGTTGTCCTATTCATTTTCATCATAAACTGCACTTGGTCTGATCGATCACGACAACTTAATTTTGTTTTTGGCATAGACTGCACATGTATGATCGGTCGTATTGTTGTTCTGTTTGGTTTTTTTCATGGATCGCACCCGGTCCAATTGGTCACAACAACTTAGTTTTGTTTTCAGCATAAACCATTTTATACAATCAATTGGCGCCCAATCTTATCAATTACAACAATTTAGTTTTGGTTTTGGCGTAGATCACTCCTATACAATTGATTACGTCATTGTCCTCTCAGGATTTCATCACAGACTACACCTGGTCCGATCTGTTACGACAGTTCAGTTTCCTTTTTTGATACTAGTTGATAGGAAAAAACCTAAATCTCTTTGTTTCCCAAGTTCGAATTAGGTTAGGAACATGCATAACTACCCTAGGCTTTTTCTAAATCCTATGCACAATGGAAAAGTAACATTTTTATACTTTAAAAGGATTCAAAAAGTGCTAACAAAAACCTTACCTTAGATCCGGATGCTCCCAAATCAAATCCACATGGTAAAGATGAAGATCAAAATCACAAAGTCTCATAAACCCAAAGTCTTCCACCCAATGACTTGAACCTTGACCTTTGCATTCTTCCGATGGGGAGTAAAAGAGGGTGGAGGCTATGGCTCTCTATCTCTCTGGATAGTGGAAAACAAAAGCTATGGAAACCTTAACCCCTCGGGGGTATTTATCAGGTTCCTAAATGGTCTTAAGTGACTTGAGCCCACATGGACTTGGGTCACTTAATCTAGCCTAAAATGGGTTCTAATTGATTAATTAACCCAATAGGGTATACTAATTAATCAATTAGCCCAATCTAGAGAGACCTTATTCACTTACCCTTATACAACCTTGCATAATTACTAAAACACCCTTATGCACAAAAGTGAACCTAGAGCCAATGTGACCCTCATAATCCATGCCAACAAGGTATGTGAGCTTAGAGTGGGAACCACTAGGACCCATAGGAATACTAACTCCCTTATAACCCAATTCTAAAGTCAATTCAACATCCCACTATAGATAATCAACTGAACTCCAATATCCTATGTAAATAACAACGAGACACCAAGTGCTTGGGTCCGTGACCTGCTATCCATTATGTTCATAGTCTAATAAGGTGAACGCTATCAGCCTTTCAAGACTATTCTCTACTACCCTTGAGTTACAGATCCTCTTATTGTGTGTTCAATTAATATGTCTTAGCTCTTAAAGAACCTATGTCATGTTCCACTTAAAGAACTACTATGACCATAGTTTCCATGAACACACCTCCTTAGGATCATCCAAGGGGACACACTGTCTCAATCCTAAGAGATATCGTGGTGCCTCTATTGAGAATACCTATTGCTATCGGCTTCCATCAATAATGACCCAATCTCTAGGGAATATATGATCAGCTTACGATCTCATCCATAGGTCAAAATCATTGCTAACTTTAGCACAAGCTCAATATTCTCTCAAGGTTGAGAGACAACACAATGAAGCATCTTGGTGAGGTCATGACTACTTGATAACCTTAAGTCATGACTCACCGTAGGTCTTGTATAATATATAACCATACACACTAGTGCACTCACCATGGGGACCCATCCCGATAGCCAAGACCAACCATCCCTCCAATTAGAAGGTGGTGCACTACAACCTCTAATGGGTAGCCAAGACCCATGAACCGGTTGTGAGCAAGTTATCTATTTTCAAGGAACCTATGACTTAGATCTTTTGTGCAACTCCTAATAAACCTAAGTCACATACAATGTAAAAGATGCATACAAGAATGCTCATAAGTATAATATATGGAATGAGGATAGATAAAAGTGAAACTGGAACATCATTAAATAAATAATGAATTCAAAATTTATTACATCATGTCATGCTTTTAAGGGCTCTATCCTAATAGGGTGTGCTTATATGATCGATCACATTGTTGTCATATCTTCTTTTCATCTCATACCACACCTAGTCAAATAGGTCAAAATAGTTCAATATAGTTTTCAATGTAGACTACACCCATACGATTGGTTAGGTTGTTTATCATGTATGGTTTTTATCACAGGCCATACTCGATCTAATCAATCACGATAGTTCAAATTCCTTTTCGACATAGATTGCACTTATCAGATCAATCGCATAGTTGTTCTGTCTTGTTTTCGTATAGACCGCACCCGGTCCAATAAGTCTTGATAGTTCAATATAGTTTTTAGTGTAGACCGCACCTATATGATCGATCAGGTCATTGTCATGCCTGGTTTTCATAACATACCACATCTAGTCTAATCGATCACGATAACTCAGTTTCATTTTCGGCATAGATCATACCTGTAAGATCGGTCATGTCATTGTCCTGTCTAGTTTTCATTACAAATTGCACCCAATCAAATAGGTCCCAAAAGTTCATTTTTGGTTTTAAAGTAAACCAGACCTTTACGATAGGTAACGTCATTGTCCTGTCTTATTTTTGTCACAAACTGCAATCTGTTCGATCGATGAAGAATGCTCAATATCATTTTTGGCATAAACTGCACCTATACGATCGGTCATGTTGTTGTCATGTCTGGTTTTCATAACAAATCGAACCTGATTCAATCGATCACAACAACTCAGTTTTGTTTTCATTGTAGCTTGCATGTGGAAGATCGATCACATTATTGTCCTGTTTTGTTTTGTGACAAATAACACCCGGTCTGATAGATCCCAATGGTTGAGTGTTGTTTTTGGCATAAATCAGACCTATATGATCGATCACGTCATTGTCCTATCTGGTTTTTATCACAGACCGTACCTGATCCTATTGGTCATGACAACTCAGTTTTGTTTTCAATGTATACCACATTTGTATTATCAATCACGTCATTGTCTTATCTTGTTTTTTTCACAATCTGTACTGGGTTCGATCGGTCATAACAGTTCTATATCATTTTTAGCATAGACATCACTTGTAAGATCAGTCATGTCATTTTCCTATTTGCTTTTCATCATAGATCGCACCCTATCTAATCGGACAAGATAGTTCAGTTTCGTTTTCAGCATAAACCATATCTATACAATTAGTCACATCGTTATCCTATCTGGTTTACGTCATAGTCGATACCCAGTCCTATTGATCACAACAGTTCAATTTCAATTTTGATGTACACCACTCTTGTATGTACGGTCATGTCATTGTCCTATCTAGTTACCTTCATAGACTACACCTGGTCTGATCTATCAGGATAATTTAGTTTCCTTTTCGACGTAGACTACACTTGTAAGATTGATCATATTGTTGTCCTATCTGCTTTTCGTCATAGATCGTAGTTGGTTCAATCGGTTAGGTCATTATCCTGTTTGGTTTTCATCACAAATTGTACCCAGTCTGATAAGTCCTAACAATTCAATTTCCTTTTCGGCGTAGACTGCACTTGTAAGATTGGTCACATCGTTGTTTTTCCTGGTTTTTGTAAAAAATCGTACCCAATTCGATTGGTCACAGTACCTCAGTTTCATTTTTGGTGTATACCAATTCTATATGATCAGTCACATTATTGTCTTTTTTGGTTGTCATCATAGTTGGTATCGGGTCCTATCGGTCACGATAGTTTAATATCATTTTTGGCATAGATAACACTTGGATGATCAATCACATTGTTGTCTTGTCTGGTTGTTGTCACAGACCGCACCGGTCTGATTAGTTATGACCGCTTAGTTTCATTTTTTGTATGGATTGCATCTATACAATTGATCATGTCATTGTCCTATCTTATTTTCATCACAGACCACACCCGATTCGATCAATCATGGTGGCTCAATTTCATTTTCGGCATGGACCACATTTGTACGATCGGTCATGTCATTGTCTTCTCTAGTTTTCATCATAGACTGCACTTGATCTGATAGGTCTTGATAGTTCAGTTTCCTTTTCAGCATAGATTGCACCTATAAAATCTTTCACATCGTTGTTCTGTCTGGTTTTTGTCATAGACCATACCCAGTTCGATTGGTTAAGGCAGCTCAATTTCATTTTTGGTGTAAACCACATTTGTATGATTAGTCACGTCATTGTTCTTTCTAGTATTTATCACAGTCAACACCTGGTCCGATTGGTTCGTACAGTTCAGTATTGTTTTCAACGTAAACCGCACCTATACACTCAATCAGTTCGTTGTTTTGTTTGGTTTCCATCACAAACTAAACTTGCTCTGATCGATCACATCAACTCAGTATTGTTTTCGACATAAACCACATCTGTACAATCAATTACGTCGTTGTTCTTTATAGTTTTTGTCACAGTCGACACTCGATCTTATCGGTCATAAAAGTTCGGTTTCATTTTGGACATAGACTATTCCTATACAATCGATCATATCATTGTCCTATCTGGTTTTCATCACAGACTGCACCAATCCGATCAGTTATGACTGAGTTTTATTTTTCACATAGATTGCACCTGTACGATCGATCGTATCGTTGTCCTATTTTATTTTTGTCATAGACTGCACCCAGTTCAATCGGTGGCTCAACTTTGTTTTTCGGCATATACCACATTTATTCGATCAGTCATGTCTTTGTCCTCTTTACTTTTCATCATAGACTACACCCGATCTGATAGGTCTTGATAGTTCAGTTTCTTTTTCAGATAGACTACACCTATAAGATTAGTCACATCGTTGTTCTATCTGGTTTTTGTCACACACCACACCTACTCTAATTATTCAAGGCAGCTTAATTTCTTTTTCGGTGTAGACCACATTTGTACGATCAGTCACGTTGTTGTCCTCTCTAGTATTTGTCATAGTCGGCACTCGGTCCAATCGTTCACAATAGTTCATTATCATTTTCAGCATAGACCACACCTGTACAATCGGTTAGTTCATTATCCTATTTGGTTTTTATCACAAATTGAACCCAATCCGATCAATCACGATAACTCAATTTTGTTTTCAACGTAGATCACATTTGTACAATCAGTCACATCATTGTCCTTTCTAGTTTTCATTACAGTCAGCACCCGATCCTATCATTCATGAAAGTTCAATTTCATTTTCAACATAAACCGCTCCTATACGATTGGTCATATCGTTATCCTATTTGGTTTTCATCATAAATCACACCCTATCTGATCGATTATGATAGTTCACTTTTATTTTGAGCTTAAAGTATACCTGTATGATCTATCAGGTCATTGTCCTATTTGGTTTTCATCACAGACCGCACCTGGTCAAATAGGTCCTAATAATTCAGTTTAGATTTCAGAGTAGACCAAACCTATACGATCACTCACATCATTGTCTTGTTTGGTTTTCGTCATAGGCTACAACCAATTTGATCAGTCACAACACCTTAGTTTTGTTTTTGTTTTTTTTTTTTTTACTGCACTAGTACGATCGGTCACGTCATTGTCTTGTTTGGTTTTCGTATCATATCACATTTGGTTCAATAAGTCCTAATAATTCAGTTTCTATTTCGATGTAAACCATACCTATACAATCAATCACTTTTTGTATTATCTGGTTTTCATCACGAGCTACACTCGGTCTGATGAATAAAGATATATCGGTATCATTTTCAGAGTAGACCATACCTATACGATCAGTCATGTCATTGCCTTATCTGGGTTTCATGATAGATTGCACCTAGTCTGATCGATCACAATAACTCAATATCATTTTCAACGTAGACTACACTTATAAGATCGGTTACATTGTCTTCCTATCTGCTTTTCATCAAAGACTGGTTATTTGGTTTTCATCACATACCACACCCGGTTGTATAGGTCTTGACAATTCAATTTTGGTTTTAGCGTAGACCACACCTTTAAAATCGATCACTTCATTGTACCATCTGGTTTTCATCACAAACTACACTGGATCTAATGAGTAAAGATGTATCAGTATCATTTTTGAAATAGAATACACCTATACAATCAGTCATGTTGTTGCCTTATCTAGTTTTCATGATATACCACACTTGTAAGATCGGTCATATTGTCTTCCTATCTGCTTTTCATCACAAACCGCACCTGATCAAATAGGTCCTGATAATTCAATATCATTTTCGGCATACACTGTACTTGCGAGATCAGTCACGTCGTTGTCCTAACTAGTTTTTGTCATAGTCCACGTCGTTGTGTTGTTTGGTTTTCATCACAAATCGTACTCGGTCAGATAGGTCCTGATAGTCCAGTTTCGATTTCGGCGTAGACCACACCTATAGAATCAGTCACATCATTGTCTTGTCTAGTTTTCATCACAATCTACACCCAGTCTGATCATAGGTCGTACCTATATGATTGGTCGGGTCATTATCCTATTTGGTTTTAATCATAGACCACACCCAATCCGATTGGTCACAACAACTCAATTTTGTTTTTGACATAGACCGTACTTGTACGATCAATCAGGTTATTGCCTTATCTAGTTTTAATCACAGACTACATTAGATCAGATAGGTCCCTATAATTCAATTTCAGTTTTGGAGTAGACCAGACCTATACAATTGGTCACATTGTTGTTTTGTTTAGTTTTCATCACATATTACACCAGGTCTGATCAGTCATGACAGCTTAGTTTCATTTTCGACATAGAAAGCACTCATATGATCTGTCATGTTGTTGTCTTGTTTGGTTTTCATCACAAACCGCACCTAGTCCGATCTATCATGACAACTCACTTTCATTTTCGATGTTGAGCGCACCTGTACAATCAGTCATGTCGTTGTCCTTTTGGGTTTTGTAGCATACCTTAACCTTTTTTATTGGTTTGATAGTTCAGTTTCATTTTCATCATAGATGACACTTATATAATCATCCACGTCGTTGTGTTGTTTGGTTTTCATCACAAATTATACTCGGACAGATAGGTCCCGATAGTTCAGTTTGGATTTTGGCGTAGACCACACCTATAGAATCAGTCACTTTGTTGTCTTGTCTGGCTTTCATCATAGTCTACACTCGGCCCGATCGATCACGACATCTTAGTTTCATTTTTGGCATAGACCACATCTATACGATTAGTATTTCATTGTCCTATCTAGTTTTTTTTTTTTCACAATTGGCACTTGGACCTTTCGGTCAAGACAATTTAGTTTAGGTTTTCGCATAAACCGCTCATGTACGATTGGTCATGCATTGTCCTATTTGGTTTTTGTCATACTCGACACTCGGTTCGATCAGTCAAGACAGTTCAATTTCATTTTCAACGTAGACCGCTCTTATACGATCGGTCATGTTGTTGTCTTATCTAGTTTTCATAATAGACCGCATTGATCCGATAAGTCCCAATAGTTCAAAATAGTTTTCTGCTTAGGCCGCACCTATGCGATTAGTCAGGTCGTTATCCTGTTTGTTTTTTGCCACAAACAACACTGGGTTAGATAGGTCCTAAGAGTTCAGTTTCAGTTTCGAACTAGACCAAAACTACACTATCGATCATGTTATTGTTTTGTTTTGTTTTCGTCATAGACTGCACCTAATCTGATCGGTCATAATAGCTCAATATCATTTTCGGTGTAGACCATACCTCTATGATCAGTCATGTCATTGCCATGTTTGGTTTTCATGATAGACTGCACTTGGTTAAATAGGTCCCGATAGTTCAATTTTGGTTTCAGAGTATACCAAACCTATACTATCGGTCACGTCGTTGTCTTGTCTTGTTTTCATCACAAACTACACCTGGTTTGATCAGTCATGACAACTCAATTTTGTTTTCAATATAGACCGCACCTATATGATCGATCATGTTGTTGTCTTGTTTGGTTTTCGTAACATACCACACCCCGTTCGATAGGTCGTGATAGTCCAGTTTTAGTTTTGGCATAGACCATACCTATACAATCAATCATGTTGTTGTCTTGTTTAGTTTTCATCATAGATCATATCAATCAAATAGCTCCCAATAATTCAATTTCGATTTTGGCATAGACCACACCTATTTAATTAGTCACGTTGTTGTGTTATCTGGTTTTCTTCATAGACTACACCCTAGTCAAATAACTCCCTACAATTCAGTTTCATTTTTGGCATGACCGCATCAGTATGATCGATCATGTCATTATCCTATCTAGATTTCATAACAAACCGCACTATATCCGATTAGTCACAACAGCTCAGTTTCGTTTCTAGTGTAGTCCGGACTTATACAATTGGTCATGTCATTGTCCTTTTTGGTTTTCATAACATACTACACCTAGTTTGATAGGTTGGACAGTTCAATTTCATTTTCATCATAGATGACACCTATACAATCAATCACATGATTGTGCTGTCTGGTTTTTATCACAAATCACACTCGATCAGATAGGTCTTGACAATTCAGTTTCAGTTTTGGTGTAGACCATACCTATA